>NW_022686951.1:0-1191 GCF_011630105.1 Anneissia japonica | reverse complement strand
AAAGGGTGCGATATTTTCTTGTTCAAGTTTTAAATTACAAGCTTATTTAAATGTTTAAATACAGTATCTAAAATGTCTATAAAAAAACTGATTGATAATTCAAAATCAAAGGAATTCCCCATTTAAAACTTCAAGTAAGACTCAGATCAAAACACCTCGATATTCACTAATTTACAGACATTGCTAGGAAAATCTTTAAAATGAGTGTCAGCCAGTTTAGGCCTAATGGTCTATAGAAGAATATATGAAAATGATATTTATACGTGTCTATTGTTTGACGAAGAATCGTTTTGATTTCCATTTGAGAGATAATATAATAACTTACTTCAATTGTTTCATCTCAATGCAGACAGTAAAATCTTCATGGAACATTACTCAGCGCCGTCGAACATTACCGTTATTTTGATGGTATTTGGTGCTATATAAGTACCACACGATTGATTATTTAATGTATGATATGTAAGTAATTTATATAATGAAGTTTATTGCTCAGTTTTATTAGCTTTCCGAGAGACGGTTGGCCTATAGATTTAGCTTTACATATATTAGGTTATATGTAAATGCATATGCATAATTATAGGCAAAGGCGGATCCAGAATTTTTCAAACGGGTGGCACAACATTTTCAGAATACATAAGTGAGTAGCGCTAATTTCAATATATGCATTGAAATATTGAAATTTTGTGGCGAAGTGGGGAGGGGGACATGTGACCCGTGCCCCTACTGGATCAGCGCCTGATAGGCATACTGCAAATAAGCAGGATCGTTACGATTTAAGTCGAAGATTTAAAAAAAAAATAGATTAAAGTCCCGTTACCAGTACTTCGTCCTGTTTCTAATGTAATTGTTATCTCCTTTATATGTATCGTTTTGTTTTTTTTTTATTTTTTTAAATTTTTTTTTAAAGGGGACCCTACATACTATTCTTTGCTGGAAGTGCCATCCAAATATTTCTTAAAAATAAATACAAATCAAATAAAAAATAGTCGACAACAGATTAAATTTGCAATTTATTCATATGGGGGTCTAAATTATTATTAATCACTGTATGTGTATGTGATGATAGTTGTATAATATAAATTAATGTACCATGCTTTAAAATTTGAATAACTCTTACAAAGTAAATTAGGTTTAAAGCATTATATTTACCTAAGTTAAACACAATTTTAAGCTAGAGTTTCACGAATATCT
>NW_022686950.1:0-27082 GCF_011630105.1 Anneissia japonica | reverse complement strand
AACACAGTCAGAGACAAGGTCCTAGCAACTGACTTTGATAAATCATTTGATAAAATAAATATGATACCAAAATTCATTCCATGTACACACTTGGATGAGTTGATGAATACAGAGGGCATCGGTAAAATAATAACTGCTGCTATGACGTATGAGGTTGCTGATGATGATAAAGAAATTACCGTTTCAAAAGGACAACCATTTGTAGTGAAAGTATCAAGTCTATCAGAGTGTGATGCATGCCAATTAGCTGCAACATTAATAAACTCATTACGTGAAGAATCACCAACTGACGTAGAATATGATGGAAATGGACAGTACAAAATAACAGGTAGATGCAATGTGGAAGGTGATTGGCAAATGAAGATAACTGCTAGAGCTGAGCACATCAAAGGATCTCCAGTGAATATCAAGGTGGAAGCTCTAGGAGTTGTTCATACTATAACTGGTATTATATCAGATTATACAGAACAATGTAAAGACAATTGGGTGAGAGATGTAGTGTTAGCCAAAGATGGATGCATATTAGTATCAAGCCTTAGCAAATATATATTGAAGTTCAACCAATCAGGTTCATTTGTTGCTAGCATACAGGGGCCACAAAATGTGAAGGTGAATCGAATGCATCTAATGAGTGATGGTAACATGATATATAGTGATGACATAGCAAAATGTATAGTATTGTGTGATGAAAAATTCCAAGAAGTCCGTTCATTTGGTAAAGGCATGTTGAAATTTCCATTTGGCTTGACATTAAACATGGAAACTAGAGCTTTGTATGTAGCAGACAATAATGCTCACTGCGTGTATAAATTCAATGTTGATGATGGCAGGCTACTGGGTAAGATAGGTTCAGCAGGAAGTGGAGTAGGTCAAATGAAGCAACCAAGCGATGTCACTTTAACTAAGGAAGGTCAAGTGGTTGTTGCTGACTCTGGAAATCACGGAATACAAATGTTTGGTGCAAATGGTAAGTTTATGAGAACACTTGTAGGCTGTGGTAAGGAAGATGGCAAAGTTTGGTGTCCATGGGGTGTAACCATGGATATGGATGAAAATATAATAGTATCAAGTTATCATAAACTACAATTATTTGATAAAAATGGTGTCTTCATAAAACGAATAGATCATGAAGATGATGGATCAAATATTCCAGTAGGAATCACTGTAATCTCCAACAGACCAAGAAGAGTAGCAGTAGCCAACTTCATACCAAACAATGTAAAAATATTCAATTATTAAAATGGCACATTGAAAAGCAAATTACCAGGCTCCATTACTAGATAATGTAAAACAATACTTCTACAGTTTTTTAATACATCAATAAATATTTTTGACAAATATATTCAATCAGTTTCAAAGCAAATGAGTGAGAATAACTATCACACTATTAATATTTATACATCACTCAATTAATTATTATATTCCATCAGATGGTAATTTTATTGTCATGTACAAAAAAAAATTGAAACTCTACAATAATTTTTATTTCTGTATTTATATGGCTGTAATAAATATTATTGAATAAATAAAATGAAAATAATGAATGAATGAGCGAGTGAATGAATAAAAAGTTGCATGTGAGTTGACATGTCTCTGGATGAGCATAATCTAGATAGTTTTAGTTGGAGCAAACATAAAATTAGAATAATTATTATGAACCTTTGTATTGAATTGCATTTTAAGTAATGTTGTTGAGCTCTGATACCCACTGAGAACTGTTCCTATATGGAGTCAAATTGAGTTGTGATGTATTAACTTTTATTTGGTAATTAATTCCCCATCAATTATAAAAATTCTTATGTTATATTGTATTGTGTTGTGTTTTATATGTTGTAAGCTACACTCTTTAGTAAAATTGAAAAAAAGTATTTAACTAAGTTTATTATCTTATTTAATTATTTTTATGTCCTGGGTAAAAAAAAAAAAAAACACAACAAAACAAATTGCTGTGTATATTTTGCTAATCAACTACACTATTCAACACATATTACACCAGCAAAAACACAGTAGGCAGAATTATACTAAGTATGTTTGAGATTTTTTAGAAATAGAATAGAATAAAAAAACACAAGTTTAATACATGAATGAGTAAACAGACCTATTTTATATTTGATTTCAGTCTGGGTTGTTACTAGACCTATGTCAACTAGATAAATCTTGAATCCAATATTATTTTACCACACAATAACAATTGTATCAATGGTAATTTTACCATCAATACACAGATGACAAATTTTCATTTTTGTAAAGCTATAATGGAAACGAAGTACACGAATCAATGATCACAAAACAGATGTCACAATAAACACGGTGGGATTATTGACCAGGGCTGCCAGATCTACCACTTCAGCAATATTACAAAAATCAGCTATCAAAGACCACGCCATACAACACAATCTCATGCCAAACTGGGAGGCTAACACTGGCAAAACAACCCAAAATGAAAAGACAGGCAGATCACAGAGTCTTTTTATAAGGTGTAATAAAGACAAGTCATGAACAGGATAAAGGAGCACATGAACTCTCAACTATACAACCATCTTATCGAACCAACACACGGCCCGGATCAGCTGCACAACCTTCGATCAACATCTGGAGGATGTGTACGATGTCGTCAACAAGTGAAGTCATGACCAAGCTACAATACACCTAGCTGTCAGTTAAAAAAATGGATCGACACGTTTTGAGTAAGTACTCCGTTTACACTGTACAGTAGCTTTACAAAAATGATAATTTATCATCTATACAATTCTGAAGAAAACTAAATCTTTTCAAGATCAATGCACTTGTATGACACACTTAAATTCAGTAAGCTTATTTTGTTGAGATGTTTCATCACATGATAATTAATAAATTGCATATTTCTTACAAATTCAAGAATGCTGATAATGACATTTTGACATATAATCAATCATCACATATATTTTTAATTTCATTTAAAAAGCCAAATTGTGGCCCAGAGGCTGAATTGTATGATATTTACAGAGAGAATAAGTAAAATATACTTATTTACAAACAATACTTGTTAAAAGCTTAAAAAGAAAAACAAAATGTATTAAAATTTACTTGAATTTAGTTTTCATATCTGAACTTTTACTGTATTCTTTCAAATGCCTTTGGACCTTAAATTAAGAAATTTCTACTTTTTTAAAACTTTCTGTTATGATGATTATGCCTTTTCCATGGTTTGGACATCCCTGTGATGGTAATAAGAGTTGTAGTGTAGTAGTAGTAGCAGTAGTAGAGATTTTTAAAATCTTGTTATTTTATTTGCCTTCACACTGGAGACAACATAAAAAAAGAGTAATCTAGTGAGAGAACATGTGTTGTCACCTCTAATAAAACACACCCTCATAAAAGAAATGAAAGTAATGATTTACCTCTCTACTTCCCACGCTGTTTCTGCTCCTTGTTCAGCCTGTATGTCGATTCGCTGAACTTTAATAATATACATGAACACGTCCTTGTTCCCCTCGATGTGTACCACCAGCCCTGGTATCTCAATACGCCATCTAGTTAGGTTCTGATTTGGCGATGCTATATTCTCTGGTCTACACCGTTCATCGTCATCCAACAGCATGTCAATGGGTCCCATGCCTTGACTTAACTGGAGGAAAGAGAAAGACAAAAAGATAACATTGGATCTTGATTTATTCAATGTGACCATTATACTCATTGTGTGCAAATTTAAAAAATGATGAAAGGATGACTATAAGCACCTCTCTATGGCTGCCATAGTAACTGACTACACACATATGCTATTTAACAAATGCCACTGCAAGTTTGAACCTTTACCCTTTGACCTTTACCCCTGCCCAGAAACAGCATTACAATTTCATCAGGTCATTGTGTTACTGATTTCCAAATGTTTGCATTTATATTTTTATTATATTGATTTTTAAAGAATAAAATATTGATTATTTATATGTATGTATCATGCTTCGTTCATTTTTGTTTGACATCAAAGGTGTTTAATTAATTTTACAGTTTATTATATAACTAAGTATTGTATAAGTAGCAGTAGATTTAAGATCAGTAAAATAAAACGTGATTATAATTTTGATTTACAACTTACACTAATTTGACTTCCCTCAAGTTCCATGGGCATTTCTTGGTTACTGTCGGAATTATTACTGTGGAAAAATCCTCTTATTTTACTCCCTATCTTGTTGAACAGGGGTTCGTTTGACCTCTTCATGTTGGCTAAAGAAAAAACATAAAATAAACAAATTATTCAAAGATTTTGAGTCTTTACAATCAATCAAACAATCCAGTAATCAATCCATCAATAATCAATTAACTAATCTATCGATCAATCTAATATTAGTTTACAAAAAATTAGATGATAATAGGTACCACTTTCATAGTCAGGAATCAGAACCATTGTGTCAATAAATCAATTAGCCAATCAATCAATCAATCGAACATTAGTATGTGAAACGTATTGCTAGAAGTTGATGATGATAGATAGTAACTAAAAATCACACCAACGAAAATAATAAAGAAGAAATATGTTTATCCTATATATGGACACATGCTCTCACTCATACCTTTCTTTGCCTTCTCAGGTTTTCTCCTCTCTTACTTCTCTTTCCAATCTGACCAAGTCCTTTTTGTCAGGTCAACCTTAATTTGATTCCCTATGTATTGGTTGGGGACCGATACTCCTGGGTTATAGCAGTGTTACAGTGCATTTTAGGGTTTGTCTCTTTACTTATATTTCAATACTTTTTATACAGCTAGAAAATATTTTCAAAAGTCATTTTAAACCGAACTACAGTAATATTTAAGTATTGATATTTGTAGTGATTTTTCAAATTTACTGTACATAAAAGCTTCTTTAATAGCACAACTAGTAACTACAAGTTGGTTTGACAGCGATTTTTATTTAGAAACTTGTCTATGAGCCATTTGGGAATTCCCATTATATATTAAATGTGTGCCATATTTCCATTGAATGAACGTCATTTAGTTTCAAGTAAGTTTGCTTTTTAAGTATTTCAAGTTATATAATTATACAGGATATATATTTGATGTTCAGTTAATCATGTTACGCAGTTCTATTTATCACTAATATTGTAATTCTAGCATAATGGAGTAAATGTGCTCTTCAAGGTCAGGCCAATAATGTCCGCAAAAAACAAACCTGCTAAGTTGATATGTTTACAGCCATCACCAATATCTAGGTTGTCTGATTCAGAGTTCATTTTAGAACAACCCCAGGCTTATACACTATGGTTTACTGCAATAGACAATTCCATAAAATAGGGGATATATTCATTCTATACAGTAATTTTTTCAAGCTTGTTCAAAGCTTAATAGTCCCTAGGAAAAATCACATTAAAATGGTTTAGGATGCTATATAGAACAATATGTCAGGCCTTGCCCATAAAACTAGCCAACTGTACGTGTATGTATGTGCTATGGTACATTTCTAGCTAGGTAGTGCAATTATATAAGCACAATTTATTTTGCTAGAAAAAAATTTTGAATTATTCATTATTTCAATGTATGCTTCTCCTTTAATTGTGGGATAAAATCATGCACTAAATCTTGATGGTTACAGAAAAGCATCGGAAAACGTGAAAATTCAACCTATCTAGGATAGCAACAGTTACACCATCATTCCTACCAATCAATATTTGAATCAATTAGGTAGGAAATTGATCCAAAACTCAGAACACCTATAGCAATCACTAGTAAGCTTGAGCCACACTATCAAGGGACAAATTAGTGTGAATTACCCATATATGGGCATGAAAGTCATATCACACCCATATTTGGGCATAATGATATTACTCTGTTGCTAGCTAGGCCAATAAGTACTGTACACTGTGACCGATACCAAGTTTCATCCAAATATAATGATTCTCAATCAACAGTACAAGTACTGTAATCAAAAAAATTCAATAAAAATTAAAATGAAATGGATGTTGCATTATAAATATTAAGCAGTGGCTGACTGTCAATGCAAACAAGGTATAAAGTGCATAACCTGGCTATAAAACAAAACATTGGAATACTTTGGTAACTAGGATAAGTCACAGTTGGTCCGATCGCATCGTACTCTCAGCTGCTTAGAATTCAATCATGTATTCAGTGAGTCAATGGGTGTCAGAGCATACCCTACAACGCTTAATTTGCTATTGCGGCAACCAACGTGTGGTGGCGTCGGAATAGCCAATTTAACACTAGAATTTCGAAGCGGTGCTTCCAAGAGTATGTGTGCATGCTCTTTTTCCCACAAATAGAGACCTATTATTTGAATTGAAATTTTTAAAAATACAGGAATAGGAATTCTTTTTAAGAGAGATATTATAACCATGCCGGTATTTAAAGTAACATACGTATTTTGACCATAGAAAGCAATCTGATTCTGTATAGTATTAGGCTTACAAAATTTTCCTACTAGCAGCCCCTTGCATGTGTGGCATAGGGGTCTTGAATGGAAGGGAGCTGATGGGGGTGGGAACGTGTTGGATCAGTGATTAGGGGCTAACTCGCAAAATAAGGTGATTTTAGGTGATTTTTAACTACTTGAGCATTTGTGGGCGGGGGCATGAATTAAGAATGGGCAAGTATTTTTTTTTCAGCGGGAGGGGGGGGCATGCCCACCCCTTGCAAATCCTAGAGATGCCAATATCTAGCATACCCTGCAATTTACCCTACAGTCTGCCACTGAAATTAAGCAAGATTGAAGTCTATGGCTATGGTCAAACCAGCTCATCAACCTGTCAACACCTTGGATTGCGTAAAATCCTTGGAACAGTATACACAACAAAGTAAAAATTTCAGAAAATTGTAATATTGTATTTTGGATTAATTTAGTCATTCTAACACCTAGGACTCAAAATTTGACTAAATAGTAAATGTCTATTAATCATCACATTAAAATTAATTCATAAGAAGGCTCCTGAATATGAGGTGACCACCAGGGAAAGCTAGAAGGGGCACCTCCTATAAATATGTTTTTTTTTTTAAAAACATTAAAAATATATATAAAGCAATTTGAATTCAGAAAATATTCAAGCACATATTATTTATTTACAAAAAAATTCCAATATACCATGGTATCTATATTGCCTTTACAGATGTCTGTATCCAAAGCATTGCAGTTTATGGATAAAAAAGATCTTGAGTGTGCCATCTGTCTCAACAGGTTTCACCAACCAAAGACACTGAAATGCACGCACACCTATTGTCTACAGTGTATCCAGAAATGGGTGGAAACTCATGAGGAGATGAAATGCCCAACATGTAAGCAAGAACATGATCTAACGAAAGAAGACCTAAATAAGCTGGCTTCCAATACAAAGATAAGTCAACTACTAGAGTATGTCACGAAAACAGAGGATCAAAAACCAACTAAATGCTCTTGCTGTGACAACCAACCAGCATACCACTGCTCAACATGTCAACTGTTTCTATGTGGAAGTCAATGTGTCAAACAACACAAGATGATACCTTCAACTAAGGATCATCCACTTTACACACTAGACATAAAGGAACCAGATGGCCAACCAACCAATTGCCAAGTTCACTGCAACACCCCACTGGAATTTTACTGCTCCAATTGCAACAAATCAGCATGCAAGCGATGTGAACACATCCTTCGCTGTTATCAAAAACAACATGAAGTGATTCTAATGTCAACTGCCATAGAAGAATTTAACAAAAATGCCACTGAACTTGTCAAATTAGCACAGGAAATTGAAAATAAATTAACAGAAAAACTAGAATTCATTGATAAAAATAAGTCATTATGTAAATTACAACTAAAGTTAAGTAGAACAGCCATAGAAATTCAAGAAAATAAACTTATTAAGAAAGTTAAAGAAAAAAGCAAGGAATTAACTTTGAAATTGGAAAAAATACACAAAGAAGAAGAAGATGCTATTGATAGTAAATTTAAAGATATTGATTCAAAGAGAACTCAAGTGAATAATCTAATGGCCACAGTCAATAAAATAATGAACAAACCAGAAGAAAGAGAAACACTTGGATCCCGTACGACAACTATCAACACAGTCAGAGACAAGGTCCTAGCAACTGACTTTGATAAATCATTTGATAAAATAAATATGACACCAAAATTCATTCCATGTACCCACTTGGATGAGTTGATGAATACAGAGGGCATCGGTAAAATAATTACTGCTGATATGACATATGAGGTTGCTGATGATGATAAAGAAATTACCGTTTCAAAAGAACAACCAATTGTAGTGAAAGTATCAAGTCTATCAGAGAGTGGTGCATGCCAATTAGCTGCAACATTGATAAACTCATTACGTGAAGAATCACAAACTGTGGTAGAATATGATGGAAATGAACAGTACACAATAACAGGTGGATGCAATGCGGAAGGTGATTGGCAAATGAAGATAACTGCTAGAGCTGAGCACATCAAAGGATCTCCAGTGAATATCAAGGTGGAAAAACTGGGACTTGCTCATACCATTGATAACATATCTGATTATAAAGAACATAACAAGGAATATAAAGTGAGAGATGTAGTGTTAAATAGAGATGGATGCATATTAGTATCAAGCCATAGCAAAGATATATTGAAGTTCAACCAATCAGGTTCATTTGTTGCTAGGATACAGGTGCCACAAAATGTGAATGTCAATAGAATGCATCTAATGAGTGATGGTCACATGATATATAGTGATGCCATAGCAGAATGTATAGTATTGTGTGATGAAAAATTCCAAGAAGTCCGTTCATTTGGTAAAGGCGTGTTGAAATCACCATTTGGCTTGACATTAAACATGGAAACTAGAGCTTTGTATGTAGCAGACATTAGAGCCCACTGTGTGTATAAATTCAATGTTGATTATGGCAGGCTACTGGGTGAGATAGGTTCAGCAGGTAGTGGAGTAGGTCAAATGAAGCAACCAAGAGATGTCACTTTAACTAAGGAAGGTCAAGTGGTTGTTGCTGACTCTGGAAATCACGGAATACAAATGTTTGGTGGAAATGGTAAGTTTATGAGAACACTTGTAGGCTGTGGTAAGGAAGATGGCAAAGTTTGGTGTCCATGGGGTGTAACCATGGATATGGATGAAAATATAATAGTATCAAGTTATCATAAACTACAATTATTTGATAAAAATGGTGTCTTCATAAAACGAATAGATCATAAAGATGATGGATTAAATATTCCAGTAGGAATCACTGTAATCTCCAACAGACCAAGAAGAGTAGCAGTAGCCAACTTCATACCGAACAATGTAAAAATATTCAAGTATTAAAATGACACATTGAAAAGCTCATCAACAGCCTCTATTATTAGATAATGTAAAATAATACATGTCATATCTACAATTTTTTTAATACATTAATAAATATTTTTGACAAATATATTCAATCAGATTCAAAGCAAAAGAATGAGAATAACTATCACATTATTAATGTTTATACATCACTCAATTAATTATTATATTCCATCAGATGGTAATTTTATTGTCATGTACAAAAAAAAATAATTGAAACTCTACAATATATTTTATTTCTGTATTTATATGGCTGTAATAAATATTATTGAATAAATAAATGAAAATAATGAATGAATGAGCGAGTGAATGAATAAAAATTTGCATGTGAGTTGACATGTCTCTGAATGAGCATAATCTAGATAGTTTTAATAGGAGCAAACATAAAATTAGAAATTATTATGAACCTTTGTATTGAATTTGCATTTTAAGTAATGTTGTTGAGCACTGATACTCACTGAGAACTGTTCGTATATGGAGTCAAATTGAGTTGTGATGTATTAACTTTATTTGGTAATTAATTCCCCATCAATTATAAAAATTCTTATGTTATATTGTATTGTGTTGTGTTTTATATGTTGTAAGCTATACTCTTTAGTAAAATTGAAAAAATGTATTTTACTAAGTTTATTATCCTATTTACTTATTTTAATGTCATGGGTAAAAAAAAACAAAACAACAAAACAAATTGCTATGTAATTTTATAATTTCAACTACAGTATTCAACACATTTTGCACCAGCAAAAACACAGTAGGCATAATTATACTAAGTATGTTTGAGACTTTTAGAAATAGAATAGAATTTAAAAAAAACAGAAGTTAATACATGAATGAGTAAACAGACCTATTTTGTATTTGATTTTAGTAACTGGGTTGTTACAAGGCCTATGTCAACTAGATAAATCTTGAATCCAATATTTTTTTAACCACACAGAAACAATTTTATCAATGATAATTTTACCATAATACACAGATGACAAATTTTAATTTTTAGCCCACTCTCTGAGAGAGAGGGCTTATATGATGATTCTGAGCGAATTTTGATGTCATTTGTTTTTCTATCTCCTCCTCCGTTTGTGACGCGATTAGGCCGATCTTGCAATAACATGGAAGATAACGCGTGGGGAATTTAAAGTATGAAGAGTTTTTGCGAAAATATTGTCGGGAAATATGTGAAAAGTATGTTTTTTTAATCATATTTCTTAACACTACGGTGGGTTTCCTATGAAAGCGTGTTCGTCATTGATCAGATTACAAATCGCCTGATTCCACATTGTGTTTATCAACCAATCACGGCCTGGAATTGTAAGCTTTGCGGCTAATAAATGCGTCTGCACGAGTCTCGTTGGCAGCCGTTTTGTGGTGCTTGCAGGGTGGGTGGTCTCTCCCCTGAGAGATAAACAATGTACACTACTGTAATGCAGGCTGGCCTAGAGCTAGAGGAAGACGAACTAGGCCTATAGGTTGGCTGGGTAGTACGTGTGTGTAATAGATCAGATAACAGGAAATGTAGGCTAGTTGCTTTTATGTGTATTAAACCACATAATATTCAAATTAGTAGCGATAAGTGCAGCACATTTCGTGTCAATGTACTGTAATGCAGGCTGGCCTGACGAAGACGGGAAGCACGAAGACGAATAGGCTGGCTGGGTACGTACGTGTGTGTAGGCATAGGCCCTAGTCTAGATCAGATACTACAGGAAATAAATGTAGGCTACAAGTTGCTTTTATGTGTATTAAACCACACATTCAAATCAGTCAGTAGCGATGAGTGTATGTAAAGCACATTTCGTGTTGCCGCACTGTGCTGTGGTTGATGACGAGGACGTTGCCGTTAGATACATGATAGTCGGGATAGATACAGATAGATATAGATACATGTGTATATATGTATATGTATGTATATATATGTGTATATGTATATATATGTGTATATATATATATGTATATATATATGTGTGTATGTGTATATATATATGTATATGTATATATATATATATATAAATCATCAAAGAAAGGTAAATACAGTGTGTACTGTCTCTTATACACATCTAGATGTGTATAAGAGACAGCTCATATGCTGTCTTTACATGTTTTTTTTTTCTCTACAGATTGGAAAATATAAATTGAATGAATCTGTAAGGGAAAAGGCTATTATCTTGTTCAAAAAACTTCAGTCCATTCTTCTATGTAAAGATTCTTTGAATATTGAAGGTATGTGACTAATAGGAAATATGTTTCTCTGTTGAGATAAAAATTTAACAGTTTCAGATATCATTTTTTTCGATGTGAATGAATCTACTAAACTTATACTCCGTTCCTGAGAGTTATTTTCTGAGCTTGTACTGGTAATTTACCCTTAAAAACTAAATTCTGTTTATTGCGTGAAAGGGATGCCTAAGGAGCTTGCATGATAAGCCTCCCCATGGAACCTGTCTCTTATACACATCTAGAAAGAACAGTGACTTTATGAGGACAATTGGTAACGACTACAGTACCGACACAAAATACTGCATTTTTACCTGCGCGCAGGCTTCGTAGATACATCGTAGCCTGATGATATAAACAATCTAAGCAAGGCCGGCTACGCGAAGCGAACCTACGAAGCAAAAGCATGTTGTTTATTTGTATGTGCAGACAGACTGCTGTAGCTTACTGGAATAAATAATGTATTGCTTGATAATTTGTTAATGACAAGCACAAGTTTAGACCGTTAATTTAAAGTATAGAGTTGTTTTTCAATAAGAAAAACGTACAATTGACTTCTGTATTGTTTTTTTTTTTTTTTTTAATTAATTAGCCTGGCCTAGGCTAGCCTATTTTTTTTTATTTACAATTACTTTACCTCTTTAACTGTTAAAAAAGATGCCCTCAATGACAATACACACACGTGAAAAAATTGTTCCTCAAATAATACTTTGTAACCTTGATTTAGTACGATAAATAACAAATATAGAGAGAGTTAACGTCCGTTAATTGTAAAATTACCGAATGTCACATGTAAAACCCAATGGAAAATAAAAGTTGGCAAAATGCCAGTTCATCTTTTCAACCCCAAAAATCCAGCATCGTACAGAGTGCGCGCCAATCAGAACACAGTAAAGTGTGTTAACCCTTTCACTGCTAGCCCCCGGTAGTACTGGGGATAGGAAAATAATTCTTTTAAAAATTGTTCCTGTACTGCAGCACCCTCTATAGTTGTTTCTATGAACTACTGGCCATTTCTAATGAATTATATGGAGTATTGAATAATTGTTGCAAATAACTCATTTTATATTGATTTTTTTGACTAATTTTTTTTCACGATTTTGCCGAAAAAACATGGGTTTTTTGTCTGTTTTTGAATAGAATGATGAAAAAAATTCAAACTATTGATTTTTTATTTATTTTGTGTATCTTCATTATTATCCCAGTTAAAAAAAAAAATCCCATAAAAATTTATTTAAAAAAAATTATTTATGAAAAAGGGGATTTCCAATATGGCCGCCCCAAGGTCACATGACCACCCAATTAAAAATTCCAATTTTAATTTTTTCCCACCCCAAAACACAAAAACAATTTCAAAATAACCTCTTTTAGTATTTGTTTTTGGCATTTATTTCAAAATACCCTTCTTCCAAAAAAAAGCTTAGCAGCGAAAGGGTTAAAGGGTAACCTCGTGGCAAATTTTGAAAAGGTGTGAGCAACAGTAAGTTAAAGACGAAGAAAATGCGGTTAGTATTGGATCGCTTAGCAGGTTCTGCCTCAAATTACGGTAAACAACGTTATCTTAAGTAGAAATCGTAATAATTTGTACATGATTTGTCATCAGTATTATTATTTAAAAGAAGAAAGTTCCTACTACCAGAACATATCAGATCAAAATTCTCCGAATTGGAAAGTTAACAAGTATAAATTACTATCTGCTGTCCTCCTCTATGACATCGAAATTCGAACATACTGACGGCTCACTAAGTTTACCTAGCTATCGAACTAAACACTCAGTTTTAAAAAACATGATCGATCTAATAATAAGGTAGGAAATAACAAAACAATAAGTTCTAACATTGTTTATTAGTAAATTGCAACATTGTTCACGTGCTGAAAGCTGGTAAACTATATTTCAATATTGTTTACGCATTGTTTATCAGCCCGACAATCCAGCCTATGAAGTTTGCAAAGCTAATCAAAATAACAATGACCTTCGTAGTGGTTCGTAGCTACGTTCAAAACATAACCTACGAGCAGATTACGAGAGGTTACGCGCAGATATGAAGCAGTACTGTAATTCCTGTCTGTACTGTAATTTCTATGTTCACGACGTTCGGCTAGCTGTTAGCGTGCCCCAAATGCCCAAGTGCACACACAACAGCAGAAATAAAGCAGCCGACTGCCGGGTAAATAATGGCTTTCGATATTGGGGGGTTTTACTTGAATGCTTGAATGATTTCAATGTCAATGGCCAGGCCAAGATTTTTTTTTTTCCGTACGAAACATTTGCATGAAACTTCACTCGGGCCATTTAAGTGCATGATAAGTGGCTAAAACAATTTTTAACATTTTAGCCAATTTTGGCTAAACAAATATCCAATTGGCTGAATTTTTGTTTTTTTAACTTTAGTCAATTGGCTAAACAAAAATGAAAGTTAGAGTGAACCCAGCATTCACTCACCAAACTGTCTACTTATATCATAAACCTCTACATAAATATCACTCATAATTACAGTACAAAATATTTCAAAAAGTTACGTACACAACAAACATTACAACAACCATATTTCCATTAATATCACTGTACACGACATCACACCTTTCCTAACTGTTAAGTGAACATAACAAAAAAGGTCTATGATGATGCATACAACTAACTCGAGCTTTAAATGTTTTTCTTTATGCTCAATACACATAACAACACGCCACACAACCTCCACCCACCGACAGCACTTAAACATTGCCAGCTATTGTCAAGTGGGCTATTGCATCATTGATGCTCTCGTTGTAAAGCTATAATGGAAACGAAGTACACGAATCAATGATCACAAAACAGATGTCACAACAAACACAGGGGGAGTAACGACCAGGGCTGCCAGATCTACCACATCAGCAATATAACCAAAATCAGCTATCACAGACCATGCCATACGACACAATCACGTGCCAAACTTTGAGGCTAACACTGGCAAAACAACTCGAAACAAAAAGACAGGCAGATCACAGAGTCTTTTTATAAGGTTTAAGAAAGACAAAGTCATGAACAAGATAAAGGAGCACATGAACTCTCATCATGACCAAGCTACAATACACCTAGCTGTCAGTTCAAAAAAGATCTGCAATAGGGATCGACACGTTCTGAGTAAGTACTCCATTTCCATTGTACAGTAGCTTTACAAAAATGATAATTTATCATCTATACAATTCTGAAGAAAATTAAATCTTTTCAAGATCAATGCACTTGTATGATACACTTAAATTCAGTAAGCTTATTTTGTTGGGATGTTTCATCACATGATAATTAATAAATTGCATATTTCTTTCAAATTCAAGAATACTGATAATGACATTTTGACATATAATCAATCATCACATATATTTTTAATTTCATTTAAAAAGCCAAATTGTGGCCCAGATGCTGAATTGTATGATATTTACAGAGTTATAATAAGTAAATGTTCTTATTTACAAACTAATACTTGTTAAAAGCTTAAAAAAAAAAAAATTAAAAAAAATGAATTAAAATTTACTTGGATTTAGTTTTCATATCTGAACTTTTACTGTATTCTTTCTTTTTAAAACTTTCTGTTATGATGATTATGCTTTTCCATGGTTTGGACATCCCTGTGATGGTAATAAGAGTTGTAGTGTAGTAGTAGCAGTAGTAGAGATTTTTAAAATCTTGTTATTTTATTTGCCTTCACACGGGAGACTATATAAAAAAAAGAGTAATCTAGTGAAAGAACATGTGTTGTCACCTCTAATAAGACACACCTTCATAAAAGATAATGAAAGTAATGATTTACCTCTCTATTCCCTGCTGTTTCTGCTCTTTGTTCAGTCTGTATGTCGATTCGCTGATCTTTAATAATATACATGAACATGTCCTTGTTCCCATCGATGTGTACCACCAACCCCGGTATCTCAATATGCCATGCAGTTAGGTCCTGATTGGACGATGCTATATTCTCTGGTCCACACAGCTCATCGTCATCTGACAGTACGTCAATGGGTCCCATGCCTTGACTGGAGGAAAGAGAAAGACGAAAAGATAACATCATGGATTTTACCGCAACTCCCTGTGGCTGGGCCAGGCCCTGCCCAAGCTAGCCCAACTGCTGGCGCTACCCCTGACACAACAGAAGTGCCAGCAAGTCCTGGTTGGTGCACATTTTTTTCACTCTTTTAGATGTCTCCTCAAGGCTTGCAATTCATATATTTAAAGCATTGCCACAAGTGAATAGAGTTTGTCTCTTTACATATATCTTATATACTTTTTATATATGCAGCTAGGAATATTTTTATAAATCAATTTAAATCTCTGCCAAGACACCAGGGTAGTACTCCTCAAAAAAAAAAAAAACAACATTTTTAAAAGTAAATCTCTGCCACAAGACATCACCTGATATAAATAATAAGACAGCATCAGTACTAAATAATATCCAGATGATGATCATCAGACACTTCTGTAGATCCGGTCTGAATCCTGATATATCAGTAAAATATCCAGATGATGATCTGGAGCAACTCCTGATGGCATTGACTAAATTTCTTTAAAATAATTGAGCTTGAAACAACTAGTTTTGCTCAACTGATTTTACTTGCATGCTCTTCCCATCTAGATTTTTCTTTTAACAAAAACTATATCAAAAAGGTTCTCAAAATGTGACGACCAAAAAAGGTCAATATCTGGTGGGATATGTGATTCACCATGACCTTTAATGCCGAATCCCACTGAATGTGTCAAGCGAATGCGGTCTTGGATCAACTCTTGTGAATTCGCAGGTGAAGCCTCCGCGGCCACCTCGCCAAAGTTGAAAGATTGGGCATTCGCGTGTTCGACTACAAATTCATTTGCATGTTCACATCAAAAGTGTCAGTCGTATCTTCAATTCAGTCGCACATGCCAAATTTTGACGCAAAATTTGTTTGATCGCATTCAGTGGGAATCAGCTTTTAGTGGAGTATTAAACATCTCTATACTATTATGCACAGTTAGCTTACAAAAGTTGTATGCAGGACACTACACTACATGTACACTAGGACCTTAGTGTAGCAACAACCCTACCCCAAAAGTATAAAAGTTTGGGTATGATGGGAATATGCAGGTCATTTGGAGATTAGTGGACTGACCCAACCCAATGACGCAGTTTGGATGTATGTGGGTCATTTGATCTAATAGTGGCATGATGTCCTGGATGGCACAGTTATCATATTGTACACCATATTGTATTGTCCTTTTTGTCATAATCTATGTTGAGGAGATATTGGCCCATGATGTCACAAGTAGCAATAAAGGAAATTGAAATTGAATTATTCAATTATGTAACCCTAAGCATCTGCTACAATCCTGTTCCATCTCACCTGGGAAGAAGTCAACCATTTGTTTAAATGTTTCATGTCTTCTCTTCATTTGTTGTTCCTCTGTTGGTGGTGGATCATCATCAAAGAACAAAGCATCTTTGGGTAAAAAAATTATTGTAATTTATAATTCTTTGTGTCACATCAACAACAACAATAATAATAATAATAATAATAATAATAATAATAATAATAATAATGTTACACTTGTACAACACATAATGAATGTAAAAGCTTCTATGCGCTTCACATTTATAATATTAATTAAATATTTAAACAGAAAAGTTAGCGAAAGGCAAAAATAAACAGAACCCTCTATATAAAAGAGGCTACAATTAAAAAAGACATTGTAGCTATGAGCATGAGGTTATTATTTACTTTTATTGATAAAACCTGAAGCTAAAAAAAAAAAAAATACATCTTGTGGCCAAGGGCCACATTGCATGTGATATAGGTGTGTAGGAAGCATCTAACCTGGGTACAGAAGCCTAATCTTGAAAAAGAAATTATTAGTAATTATCGCCCGATTTTCAACTTACCTTTTATTTCAAAACTTACTGAGAAATGTGTTGCTGTTCAAATATCTCAATATTTGACGCTAAATCAACTCCATGAACCTTTTCAATCTGCTTGTAAATCTGGCCATTCGACTGAAACTGCTCTAAACTGTCTTCTTAATGATATTCTTTCCTTTGTTGATAACGACATGGCTGTTGCACTCGTTCAATTGGATCTATCCGCTGCGTTTGATACAACTGACCTTCTATTTTTTTTCGTAGTTCTTCTTTCCATTTTGGCTTCTCTGAAATATTTTTTCACTGGTTTACGTCTTATGTTTCATCCCATTCTCAAAGAGTTGCCATTTCTGATTCGCATTTTCTAAGGACACTTAACTTCAACGTGGTGTTCCCCAAGGAAGCGTACTTGGTCCCCTTCTTTTTCTACTTTATATTACCCATGTTGCTAACATTTTACGTTCTTATAATGTTAAATATCATCTTTATGCTGATGATATTCAAATTTACCTTCCTTTTTGTCCTTCCACTGAAACCATTTCATTTCAAAAACTTCAACTTTGTATTAATGAAATTAAAACATGGATGTTCAACAATATGTTAAAACTGAAGCCCGCAAAAACAGAGTTTATTGTTTTCTTTTCTAAATTCTGCACTAGACCTCAATTTCCTTTGCTTAATATTGATGAGGTTATTATCAACTCTGCATTTTCTGTTCGAAGTTTAGGTATTATTCTTGACCAATCTCTCACATTTGTTCCTCATGTCTCCTCTGTTTGTAAATCCTTGTTTTTAGTTATTCGTGACAACTGGAGAATTCTGAAACTTTAGTTCATGCTTTTACTTCCACTAATGTTAGATTATTGTAATTCATTGCTTGTCGGTTTGCCTGATTTTGTTACTCATCGTTTACAGCATTCTCAAAACGTTGATGACGTCATATCATTTTAACCATTCGTCAATTTTGAATAATATTAAATGGGCTTATACTTCAGGTCAAGGTTGAATGTTAGGTATCTTACTTTTTTGTTTGCGCATCTTAACGTGCACGTACGTCAAATATTACATATGCTTATAATTATGCCTATTTATAATCAAATATAGCTCCTTAGGATGAAAGGTGACCCCCAATTTTTATTACATATTCTGAGAGCACATGAGTTGTAGATACGATTTTATAGATCATAATGGCTGATTGGACACTGTGACGTCATCATATTGCCATTTGAATTAAGAAAAAACTGAATTTTATATTATGTCGTCTTTACATTTATACTTGTTTGAACATATCTCGTTTATTCTTGATTGATTGCCTCTCACCTGTATGTTATAGCTGAAACAATTCTCTTTAGGACGTGTACCTTTATTTTTTAATTTGACGACGTAATCATGGTCAAAAAGAATAAATTTTTGGAGCCCTGTCATCTCTCTTTTTTTCAAATTTGTCAAAAAAAATAATCATTGACTGACGACAGAGGACTGCAGACTGTATTTCAGAGCTATCAGACTGATGTTCAGGTTATATGATGGGAAAATTTGTGTGACATTACCAACTAACAGGCGGTTTAAAAAAACATGAAAATGTTAAATTTTGTGTGCCATTACGGTACACGCAAACATCGTTACGTGCACGTGCGTTAAAATGTGAATATTCTCAATATCATTTTTCAGATAATTTAAAGAACATTTCACGTCATTTTCAGCATTCCAAAACTTTCTATAATTTACGCGTCGTAGGTTCATATCCATGCGCACAGCACGTACTGAAGCTGGAAATTAGGTTTTGTTACATATTTTGTGTTCCTGACACTGTATTCATATCAGGAGTCATTCCAGCGTATATTTTTTTTCATATAAAATTTTTCAATCATCAGCACTGCATACGCCTCAAAGTACGGCGGATCACCAAACTCGTCCTCAGTGACGAGTTCAAATCTAGTTATTATTATTTAAGTCAGTGCTGAATCTAGATGTTAAATGAAAAGCTAATGAAAAGGCTTCTTTATTTAACAATTTTTTTCATTCTGTCTTTAAAAAAAGTTCAAATTTAACTGAAGAACACCAATGTCTTCCTGAGGCTCCCGTTGGTATGCTCAGTACTCCTGTGATTCATCCTGAAATCATTAGCAAACTATTGACATCAATTCAAACAAGTAAGGCATCTGGAAGCGATAACCTCAGTAATCACGTTCTGAAACTTTGTGCTCGTCCACTTTCCGTTGCCATCTCCAATCTCTTTAATAAATCACTTCAAACTGGACAGTTCCCTTGTCTTTGGAAACATTCAAATGTTGTTCCTATTCATAAAGGGGGACCAAGAAATTTATCTCCAATTATAGGCCTATTTCGCTGCTACCAACCATCTCTAAAATATTTGAAAAAATTATTTTTAATCACATCTGGACTCGCGTTTCACCTGCCATTGCTTCCTGTCAACATGGTTTTGTGGCCAGTAGGTCATGCGAAAAACAAATCTTGCTAGCCTTCTGACTACAGTCTACAGAGACATTGATGACAGGAGCAATGTGACATAGTTTATACCGATTTCTCTAAGGCTTTTGATTTAGTTCCACATAGTTTACTATTGCTAAAATTACAATGTTTTGGTTTTACAAATAGCTTTATTTCCTGGTTTAATAGTTTCTTAGATGGTAGGTTGCAGCGAGTGGTCATTGACGGTGTTGCATCGGAGTGGCTTCCTATCCACTCCGGTGTTCCACAGGGCTCAATTCTTAGTCCCCTCCTTTGTAATCTTTATGTTAACGACATTCCTAATATTATATCATATTCCAGATGTCTTATGTTTGCTGACGATGTCAAGATTTTCAAAATAATTAGCAGCAGTGAGGATACCAGCAGGCTCCAGACGGACCTTAATCGATTAAGTTCTTGGGCGTCAACTTGGGGTATGTCCCTTAACCCTAAAAAGTATTATCTATTTCGTTAAAAAAGAATATTTTAAATTATTTAATCAATGACAATCCCATAAATCGGGTGCATTCACACAAAGACCTTGGTATTTTCATTGATAGCACCCTTAGTTTTTCTCATCATGTTGATTATCTTGTTGGCAAGTGCAATAGACTGCTTGGGCTGATGTGGCGCAATTGCAAAAACTTTGACAGTCAAACTAAACTACTTCTTTATTTCAGTATTATTCGCCCAAATGTAGACTTTTGTTCAGTTATATATAATTCTATTTCCAAAACCCAAGCTTCACGTATTCATCGAATACATAAGCGCTTCTTGCGCTACATCAGCCACAACCATAACCACAACATTCCTTACATTCAACCTCCGGAGTCCCGTAGGCAGTTTTTTTATCTTGTTTTTTTATATAAATGTGTTAATTCTTTTTTCGATTGCGATTTGTTAAGTAATTTAAGTCCCCAGTCATCATCTTTGAAATAATCCTACTTTTCATATTCCCTTTAGTAGACTTAACATGCTTAAAAATGGTTTTATTAGTAGATTAAGCTTAGCTTATAATTCTCTTGTTTTAAGGAATCCTGATATTGATATAGTGATAATTTCTCTATGTTCCGTAACAGTGTTAGAAATATTTTACATATTAGGCCCACTTAATCTGATATCATTATCACATTGTTATTATTATTATTATTATTATTATTATTATTATTACTTTTTGTATTTATTTTTGTATTCTTCACGTTTACTATATTTATGTATCCGTTTGATGTTTGTGTTCCCTCCTGTAAGTGGCAAATTTTATGTTTGCTGTTGGCTGGGATAATAAATAAATAAATAAATAAAATAAATAAATAAATGACAATACTGACCTCTTAAAAGAAGAATAATTTTTTTTTTCCATTTGTTCATCAAGTTTCATTGCCAAATAGCTGTAACAAATAAAAGAAAATATATTTAATTAATTTGGGCTCTTAAACTTGAGGTTTAAGCTTTCATTCCCTACCTGTATAATACTCATGGAATACAGTAAACATCATTATTTATTAAACAAGTCCTAAGTCATTTTAAAGTCATTCACCCATTTACATGGTTTACTCCCTTTCTCAGAAACTGCATCCTTCTACATACCTACTGTCTTACACATCCCCATCTCTTCAATCACAATTAATACCGATTCAATACGATGATTCAAGCACCACAAAACTCACACCTTCGCTTCATTGACCTTTAAGATGTGTAAAAAAAAAAGATAAAATTGACAGTGGTAAACGGTACATAATCTTATAAATTTTTGTGGCATTTTTATTGATTTTTTTTTTTCTCAATTTTAATGAACTGCTTTTTTATTGCCTTGTACAATCAATTTTTTTTATTGTTGTCTATTTTAAAAACGTTTGTGTGCATTTTACTGTTTGTTTTTAATTGCTGCCTAATTGTTCTTTGAATTTTTATTGTTCTTAATGTAAACATCATTGTAAAGTTCAGTTGACTGCAAATTTGATGAATAAAATACTTAAATACTTGAATTTGTTTCTCATTGCAGAGTTATGTTTGTGCCAATCATTTTGGATTTTGACCACTTGCTAATAAATTGAATCGACATTTCATCTGGTAAATAAAGTTATCAAAAAACACCCACATTTAACTGATAAGGTAGCAACAGGTAGACTTTCATTTCTAGTAGTCAACAGTTGAATCAAGGTAAGAAGTTGATATAATATACATTCAAAATAGGTTATACAGTTAATAAAAACAACTTAATAAGTAACGTAATATATGAGGCCCAAAACCAGCATCCTGTTGCTAATTGCAGGACATGAATGTGGTAGTATTGTATTGCAGCCATAAGAAATAATAGCATACATGCCAAGTTGGAGTTAGCTAGTGGCTTCAGATATACCAGGAAATAAATCCAACTGGCGTGGGTCGAGGGCCCGCCAGGGGGCCCAAAAAATGTTTGGCTTAGATGCTCTCTAGTCTGCACTTGAATAATTCTCAAGTGCTCAAATTAATCCTTAAAAATTTGTAGCTAGAATAGGAACGACAGAATTTTTGATGATTATAGGCCTGATAAACTATAGAATTGCGAAGGTTTCGAGTATTTCGATAAAAAATTTGGGTTTAATAAAATAAAGCTTGAGATTAGTGGAAAAGCGTGAGATTTTAGGGGAGTAGCTTGAGGTTTGGTCGAAAGGCGAGGCTCACGCTGGATGCGTGAGACTTGGTAGGTATGTAAATAGTAAATATTCAAATCAATCCCAGTATGACTAATATCATTTTGAAATTTATAAGGCGGAACTCTTTTTATTCCTTGTTCCGCGTACTATTTTTTTAAAGATCATCTGAGGAAGGCAGAATAAAAATAAAAATAAAATTTAGTTTTCTAATTTAGAAAATAGTTTTGCTAAAAATATGCAGACAGAAGAGAAAATAAAAATAACATTGTATTGGTGAATGTAAAATAAGAAGGTTAAATGCTTCAAATTAATATACAATTAAATTTATCAGAATTAACGAAACTTGTTGCTGTAGAAGAATACAAAATTGCTGTAGTATTAGCCACACCCCACAGCAAATATTTGCTGATGGAGCATTTTGAGGAAATTCGAACCCTGTGAAATTAGCTTATTATATGCATGATGTTATACATTGATATATTTTTTTTCACTAATACAAATATAATGAACTTAACATGCTATCTCAAATATAGGCTCATAATGTCTGTAAAAACAGGCCTAGGCCTACATCTGTGAGGCTTATCACAGGCTTTACACAAATAGAGCCATAATATGTTATGTATTTTTTATATTGTTTGTACATAATCTTATAAAATTATTGTGGCATTTTTATTGGGTTTTTTTTCAATTTTAATGAACAGCTTTATTATTGCCTTGTACAGTACAATCTCTAATTCTTTCTTGCTTTAACACGTTATATTCATGCATTTTATTGATTTTTTTTTTTATTGTTATCTAATTGGTATTTTGAAAATGTTTGTGTGGTTTTTACTGTTTGTTTTTAATTGCTGCCTAATTGTTCTTTGTATTGTTATTGTACTTGTAAACATCATTGTAAAATTCAGGTGACTGCAAATTTGATGAATAAAATACTTAAATACATGAATATTTGAATTTGTTTCTCATTGCAGAGTTATGTTTGTGCCAATCATTTTGGACTTTGACCACTTGCTCGTAAACTGAATCAACATTTCATTTAGTAAATAAAGTTATCAAAAAACACCCACATTTAACTGATAAGGTAGCAACAGGTAGACCTTCATTTCTAGTAGTCAACAGTTGAATCAAGGTAAGAAGTTGATATAATATACATTCAAAATAGGTTCTAAATAAGAACAACTTTAAAAAGTAACGTAATATATGAGGCCCAAAACCAGCATCCTGTTGCTAATTGCAGGACATGAATGTGGTAGTATTGTATTGCAGCCATAAGAAATAATAGCATACATGCCAAGTTGGAGTTCTCTAGTGCTCAAATTAATCCGTAAAAATTTGTAAATAGAATAAGAACGACAGAATTTTTGATGATTATATAGGCCTGATAAACTATAGAATTGCGAAGGTTTCGAGTATTTCGATAAAAAGTTTGGGTTTGATAAAGCTTGAGATTAGTGGAAAAGCGTGAGATTTTAGGGGAGTAGCTTGAGGTTTGGTCGAAAGGCGAGGCTCACGCTGGATGCTTGAGATTTGGTAGGTATGTAAATAGTAAATACTCATAACTTTGGCAGTAGTTAAAATCAATTCCAGTAAATGACTAATATCATAAACTCTTTTTATTCCTTGTTCCGTGTACTATTTTTTTTAAAGATCATCTGAGGAAGGCAGAATAAATATAAAAATAAAATTTAGTTTTCTAATTTAGAAAATAGTTTTGCCAAAAACATCCAGACGGAAGAGAAAATAAAAATAACATTGTATTGGTGAATGTAAAATAGGATGGTTAAATGCTTAAAATTAATATAATTAGGAAGAAATGTTCATATCTTATCTTTGGAAATTTCAAGGCAGCGGAGAGCGTAATAAAAATAAAGAAAAAGGTAGTTGCTAAATACAACGGGTTCAGCCGAGGGGAGTGGCAATTGTATATGATGACGTCATGTATAATTATGCTGTCTACCAAAAAACATCACACTACGCTGTGTGACCAATGTAAGATTATCAAGGCGAGCAGGCTGAGGCTTGCTCAGTTTTCTCTTGTGCTGCTGCTGCAGGCGGGTGAGGGACGATCGAGTCCATTTTCAGATGATTGGCCTAAGTAGCATGAATGTTCGTAGGTCTAGGCTCCCTCTAACTAAGCCTGTGCTACGTCGGACCAGGTCTTTTCAGTAGTTTGGGGCCTAGTTCTAAATTGTGCATCCAGCAACCTGCAGCAGTCCGTCTAGGCCTATGCCTCATTTACGTGAAGTTAGGCCTATCTATGCTTATGCAGAATCTGTTATAAGACCCTCGCCTAGGCACTGAAAAATCTGCACTGAATAGGCGCATAATAGCCTATATAACATTTATACTTGATACAAATATACACGACATTGGAAAGTTAATATATTTACTTGAACTACATATATTAACATTCAGTTCCCTTTCTCTTTTTCTGGAATATAGCCGGCAATATTGTTTCATAGCAGAACACTAAAAAAAAAATCACCAGTCATGTTGTAAAAGTTGTAATTTTAATTTATTAGGCCCATTTTCTCTTCCAGTAAGATAATTTGTTCATAGGATTAAGATTGCGCCAGGATTTGCCCGGGGTCCGAGGTCTCCGACAAAAAAAAGTTGCCGTGGTCGGTAGTCCCTCAATATATCCGTCGAAAGTATTACACGGGGGCTCCCCCCACCCCTGGAAAAAAATAATTTTTGGTTTGAAAGGCTTACTTAGTCAATTTTTGTGTCTACTAATAGAAAATACATTACATTTTTTCTCCCTGGCGAATTGAGTACACGTTCCCATGGTTAATTTAATTGTTAATTAACTGCCTTGCGCTGGATAGGGCCAAAACATGGCCATTCGTGCCGAACAAGTGTGCACGTCTGGAGAGTGATGAATTATCAAAAGCGAATTCACGGGGCTGAGCACGTGCGACAAGACTTGTTCAACTAATTGAAAGTTTAGTATTTCAGTACTGTTTATAACACACGACAGAAAGCAAATAACACCATAGCAGATGTCAAGAAAGTTAACGATTATGATTATCAATGTCTGAATTAAAATTAAATGCAAACAAAATTAATATACAAGATTTTTAAAAAAGCACCGCCTTTACTAAAACATAGGCAAACAACTCCATTCACTGAATCGCACAAGTTTGTCTGAACCAGCCAGTCGGCCATTTTCAGCAATGACATTCTTTCTGTCTTTGATAAAATTCCTGAATTGGCGGCTTACAAAGACTCGACCTGATTCTCTCAAGAGTATTATGGGAACCTACTTGTGGGAACGTTTCTCATTCAATTTACTGTCACTAGGCAACTTGTAGTACTGCAATTAATGGTAAATGATCAAATTTACAGGACATTCAAGGACAATCTTAAATTTCCAGGACTTTCCAGTACTGGAAAATGCTCATTTGTTTTTCCAGGACATTCAAGGAATTTAAGGATGCGTACGAACCCTGTAATATTCCAGGGATCCTAATTTTTGGAAAGAAAAACACACAGGGAACTTATTTTTTCTTACATTGGTTGTACCATGAAGGAATTAGTTGTACAGACTATATTTTGTATGCTGTGTGATTACAGACAGGGCCTACACTTTGTCGAGGAAATTAATACAAAACATAGGCCTAGCTCAAGTTATGCATGACGTCAACATATGAAGCCACGCCCCTTCGGCTGAACCCATTGTATTTAGCAACTACCAAAGAAAAACTATTATTTTTTTCTAAAATATCCATTTTTGTGGCAGCAGGTGCGCTAATTGGCCAAAACTAAAATTTTATTTTATTCGAAATCATCATTATTTGCAGTCGGCGGGTTCGCTAAAAAAAGGTATAAAAAAAGTCTTACCTAATGTGTATAGCATCTATCTTAAAAAGGCCCCTATAATACCAGCCACCAATTAAATGGTGAGCTGAATGGGTGAACCTCAATAAATATGGTTTAAATACAATCAAACGTAATAATCTATACTGTATTTCCAGATGTCTGTATCCAAAGCATTGCAGTTTATGGATAAAAAATATCTTGAGTATGCCATCTGCCTCAACAAGTTTAGCCAACCAAAGACACTGAAATGCATGCACACCTACTGTCTACAGTGTATCCAGAAATGGGTGGAAACTCATGGGAAGATGAAATGTCCAACATGTAAACAAGAACATGATTTAACAAAAGAAGACCTAAATAAGCTGGCTTCCAATGCAATGATAAGTCAACTACTAGAGTATGTCATGAAAACAGAGGATCAAAAACCACCTAAATGCTCTTTCTGTGACAACCAACCAGCATACCATTGCTCAACATGTCAACTGTATCTATGTGGAACTCAATGTGTCAAACAACACAAGGCACTACCTTCAACTAAGGATCATCCACTTTACACACTAGACATAAAGGAACCAGATGGCCAACCAACCAATTGCCAAGTTCACTGCAACACCCCACTGGAATTTTACTGCTCCAATTGCAACAAATCAGCATGCAAGCAATGTGAACACATCCTTCGCTGTTATCAAAAACAACATGAAGTGATTCCAATGTCAACTGCCATAGAAGAGTTTAACAAAAACGCCACTGAACTTGTCAAATTAGCACAGGAAATCGAAAATAAATTAACAGAAAAACTAGAATTCAT
>NW_022686949.1:284-1151 GCF_011630105.1 Anneissia japonica | reverse complement strand
TACGGATACTATTGCTCTATTGTTCACTCTATGTTATATGCATCAGGGCCGTAGGTACTATATTTTCATTGTATAGACCGATTTTAATGATGTTCTGTAGTAGTAATGTAATACATTAGTTTAGAAATGTTTTTTTTAATAAATATATATTTTAAACTACCATCAGGGCTATGGTGAAGCAAAACAATAAAAACAATTCGAATTCAAACCAGGCAGGTTCATTCTAGAGAAAGATTGTTACTCATAGCATCATTGTTATTTTTGTATTTTGCCTTTAGATATTGACAAAAATCTGAGATTAGAGCTATGAACGAAAAATAATATTAATACTACTACTATTGTACACTTTTAATTAATACACGTATTTAAGAGATATTTATTTATAGAAAATAATAATAATAATATAATCTCTATTAATAAAGATATTTAAAACTAAGGTATCTCTATTAATAAAGATATCTTAGTTTTAACTGATATCTGTATTAAAAATAAGATATCTCTATTTACGATTATGACAACTCGGCTCGCCATAAAGCTGGGTAGGCATAATTTCGTACACGAACGCTAATTGGTTGCCTCACCCAGTGCAGTGCACCTGTGTTTTTTGTTTTCGTCCTACTTAGTCGCGGCAGTGCACATGGGTTTTAACCGTGACACTAAGTAAATGCTTAATTTGTAGGCATAAAGCTCTGTCCACACTATCAAATTATCAAATATATATGGTCATGGTGTGATGTCATCATGACATGATAGTCTGGACAAGGCTTTAGTTAAAATGAGACAAAAGCATAAGTATTCCTAATATTAATATATATATATATATATATATATAATAATAATAATAATAATAATAATAATAATAATAAT
>NW_022686949.1:0-257 GCF_011630105.1 Anneissia japonica | reverse complement strand
TAATAATAATAATTTGCGATTTGTATAGCGCCTCCCGTTGACCAACCTCACAGGTGCTCAAGTGATGGCGGTGTCTAGCTAAGCAATTATTGGGAAAAGAAGGAAAATAAACAAAATAGTGGTAAAAAGTGTCTTAAAGGAATTCAGCAAAACTTTCAGTGAAGAGGTGAGCTAAACCTCCAAAAAACGGAGTTTTGAATAAAAGTTTGAAAACTCCGATTTTCGGAGGTTTTGCGTAGTAGACGCCAACCTCCGAA
>NW_022686948.1:0-979 GCF_011630105.1 Anneissia japonica | reverse complement strand
GCAAAGGCCGAAGGTCGGGAGCCGATGTCCCTTCGCGAACTCCGAACGACGGTGCTCGACCGGGTAATGGCCAAGGACTGCATCACCGTCTCCCAGATGGTCGATATGGCGGACAACCGACCGATCGGAGCCGGTTTGGCGGCCACCCTGTTCGAGCTGAAATCGGATCCCGCAAAATACACGCTGTACTCGCTGAGATCCATCCTCAAGATGAACGCGGCCGGTCTGAAAGGCAGGTTGTCAGACACAGGACACGATCCGAAATCGTTCGACCGGTTCTCCTCCAAATCCTCGTTTTACGCCGTGGAATCGGTGGCGATCGCCTCCACGCCGGTGGCCAGGAAGCACTGGCGGTTGCTAAACGACGGTCTGGTCAAACAAGGCAGATCGTTCGAGTTGGATCGACCGATGAATCAAATCGCGGTTCTCATGCTCGCCAGGATGGCCGCGGTCAACAGGTTCCACTTCTTCGCGAACCCGCCCAGATCGGTGATCGCGATTCCCGGCGACCTCGTGGCGACGGCGGACTCCGTTCTCGAGTACGAAGGCAAAGGAAACATGCGATTCGACGTCCTGACCAAGACGGTTCTGAAACGCGTCGGAATGAGAGAGGCCGGCGCAGGCCTGCTGAGATTTTTTCGCGAGTTCGACTGGACGCAGAGATGCGCCCGTCTGGTGGCGGTCGGCGATGAAGTGCTCGAGAAGGAGATCAGCTCGGACGACTAGCCGCCCGAGCGCAGGACTGCGGTCGCTTCCGGTCAGGAAGATTCGAAGTTGATGGTCATGTTTCGTTTGCGCTGCAAGATTCGGAGGTGCAGGCAACGTTTCAAGAACGATTACCATCGCACCAAACACATGGAAGTCGACCACTCCCTTACTATGGAGGACGTGAAGATCTCGACGGACATGGTTTTGGAAGAGAGGAGCAAGCAGTACGAGATCGTCGACGAGCACGCGTGGCTCGCGATGTATCCCTTCC
>NW_022686947.1:0-2023 GCF_011630105.1 Anneissia japonica | reverse complement strand
TTTGCCACAACATGCCTCATATGTGCACTACTTACTGCAACATATAGTATAGATAAAAATATTAATAACCGTACTTCTACAATTAATAATGACTTGATAAAACTCAAGAGATGGCTTATTACAAATAAACTAAGTTAAATATTTAAAAAAACAGAGTACATGATAATAGGCACAAGGCAAAAATTAGATAAATTATCAAATGTTCAGGTAAATATTAACATTGATGGAGAGCCTATTACTCATGTCAGTCAATGTAAACACCCTGGGGTAATACTAGATAAGAAACTTTCTTGGTGTCCACAAATAGATCATGCAAAATCGAAGGCTTTGCAGAGCTTCTACTATCTGAAAAAAGCCACTCAAATTCTTCCGAAACATGTCCAATACAAATTATACAAATCACTCATGGCACCACATCTTGAATATTGTCATGTTGTATGGGGACGTACAAATCAAATTTATACAAAGTAAAACTCTCCAAATTCTACAAAACCATGCAGCTAAAATTATTTTAAACAAATCGAGAAGTGATTCCAGTACTCAAGCTCTGCAAAACCTTAAATGGATGAATTTAGACCAAAGGTTGTATATAAATGAGGCCATCACTGTGTTTAAGATTATGAATAACCTTGTACCTCATTATTTATCTAACAGATTTGTCTCTAAAAATAATTACTACTGTATAATAAAAAAACCAGAATTAATATTGCCAAAACCAAAAACTGACTACAAAAAGAGAAGTTTGTCATATAGAGGTGCCAAACTTTGGAATGAAATTAGCAATGATGTTAAAAATGTTAAGAAATTGTCCTTATTTAAAAAGTATATAATTGCAACATTGTAATAACACGTAACTGTTAACACCTTTATGGTAATTTCTTACATAAACTACAGTATTTCTGTTTTGTTCGAGTTTGTTTAGTGTAATTAAGTTAGTTTAAGATTTAAGTCTAGTTTAGATATTTGTGTTTAAACAATTGTTTGATTTGTTTATTTTAAGTCATTTCATTTTTTTTTTCTGGTTAAATTGTTGTATACACGGCCTTGCAGAATAACAACTGTTAGTTGAGCCAAGTTTTCCATGTTTTAAATAAAGCTTATTATTATTATTATTATAAATAATCCCATAACGATCATACATTTGGCTGTTACAATTACAATACAACTCCAACAGTATTTTCATGTTGTTGCTGAGTTTATTGAGCTTTCTCAGGGTTATTATGGACACTGCATTAATAGTAACATGTAGGGTAGGAATGGCTAATTACAAAATTTTGTATCCTCCCAGCAACAATTTTAATACATATTCAATACATACAGTATTCTGTTTACAATCATTCATTACAAAGAAAATAACCAGACCAGTAAATTACGTAATTTTTGTGGGAACACCTAACCACAGGCAGTCCAACAATAGCAATATTAAATTCTTTTTATTGTAGTTTAGTATAACTAAAATATAATTTAATTATATTGAAATATAATTCAATTATAACTAAAATATAATTTAATTATATTATTAAACACTTTATTCAACACATATAATTCAATTATATTATTAACACTTTATTCAACACAGTATAAAATTATAAGGTGCATATTGCATTGTAAATATTTTAACAGGGAAGAGGCAGAGGTGGCACAAGTGGAAGGATGAGAGGATCACTTCTGAGAGATTTTTAGCGACGCCTGACCACTTATGCTTTTGTCAGGCCCACCATTGGGGACATCGGACTCCTGTGGGGAAAATCCTGGTGCCACGATGCAGGTCAGCATTAAACTGGCAAAAAAATTTAGGGTCTGGGCACTTCTAGTTAGCCAGAAATGGCTCAAAATGATGACTTGAATGTAATTTTCTTTTATCCCCCCATTCATATTTAATTTTGTAAAATTCAAGGTCCCTTGTGATTCTGGCATGGTGATTAAAAGGCATTATTACAGTGTTATTGATAAGCCATATGGGTCATTCCATGTCAAATCACCCAAAAAATCTGAAAATTTTAACCACATATTTTTTGATTTT
>NW_022686946.1:0-789 GCF_011630105.1 Anneissia japonica | reverse complement strand
GGCCAAAAAAGGGACCAACCACTTGGGTAAACACAATCGAAGACAAAAGAAAAAAAAATTTCAGTTTATTAAGAAATCGATCAAACTGGAATTTTGTCAATTAGTCTTTGTTGCTGGAGGTCATGATATTGATGGTGATTTGTATTGAAAATAGCTCTGTAAATATTTTGTAAGTAATTACCAACATTGTGTAATCGTAATGCAAGCAACGATTAGGAACTCACGATAATTAACATTTTAATTTGTGAACTATATTATTAGTATTATATGCATTTCTAATACGAATTGGCTTATTATAATCGCCGACTTACTTGCTGAATGTCAATCATCAGCTGAAGGGCGTTTCCTGATCCCGGCTGCCTGACTTTCAATACGTCTCTATATTTGCCGGAGTTGAACGTGAAGCAGTTGCCAAATGACGTAAATAGATGGGTAAAATTCTGCAATATCAAAAATGTGTTATTTATGCACAGGTAGCCATGGATAGGTCGATCTATAAAAGGCTTTTCGCTACATAGATTGAAATGTTGGAGAAGGGGGTTGATGTGGGGGCTCAAACTTGGACAGCAGATATAGTAGGGTTGGCGCCAGCGGGAGGCCGGGGGCCAGGGTCCCCTGTCGGGGAGATATTCCCCCACCCCCGTCGGGAAGAAAATGCACAATTCGTAGGGGAGAACAAAAATTATATGTATTTTCTACATATTAGTAGACTCTAAAATCGATTAAATAAGCCTTTAAAACCCCTAAATTGTCAAAATTTTCGGGTGCTTGGACGCCCACTTTGCTTTC
>NW_022686945.1:0-952 GCF_011630105.1 Anneissia japonica | reverse complement strand
ACTGCGCCACTTGACTTTTGCACTGTGCCACTTGACTTTTTGCGATATTGTATGGAACGCCAATTTTGGCATCAAAATGAAACTATACAACAATAGGCCTATAAATGAATAAAAAAAAATCAAGAACACATAATTCAATTTCCTTAATAATTTCACAACAAAACAAAAAAATTGGGACTAAAACACCAATAGGAACGATATGATCAGAGGCATATTTGTCGTAGATACAGTAGCCTAGGCTTGTATATTCATCGTAATTATTACCGCTATAAAGGACAATAGCACAGTTGTCAGCCATGGCCAGTAAAGACAAATTAGAAGCTTTGGAAAGTGATGGGTTATACGAATAAACAAATTGCTGAAGAATTGGAGGTAAGCAGAAGCACCATAAAAAAAAACCTCCGGCGAAATTTCCGATTGAGAAAGAGTGACCTTCGAATTATATTAGCGGAAAGTTTGAAATAATTTCTGTTGATGTTTGTTTCTATACCATTGCCAGGCTAGTCAGGGTGACAACTCAGTTATGCTAGGGCCAGTGACAAAGGGTCGATGCAACCGGCGGGCCCAGTTAGCAAGATCGATTCAATAACATACGCATTTTCACATTGTATTATTAAAGCTGAGATTGACATTTTCAGCATTTAATTTTATTAAGTAGACCAATAATATCTTATACAGTAATAATTTTTTTAACAAATCAAATAATATAATGAGACAGATTTGTTTTTTCAATCAAATAGGTCTCTTCACCTTTCTTGTTTACAGTTTGACAAAATGTAAACAATATATACAGACATGAGAAGTACAGAGTAAGAAATTTCATATGTAGATTCTTACAGTACTTAATCACTTTCTGACATAGCCTACATATCAATGTCAAAATAGGTCATTTTTTGACCCACAAGTAACATATCACTTTTGTCAGTTTTAATCACCCAAGATTTAACCTCTG
>NW_022686944.1:0-850 GCF_011630105.1 Anneissia japonica | reverse complement strand
TATGTTTTGCATTTCAGAACAGTTCCTGTGGTGCCTGTGCACCAGTCTGGCGATAACTCGTCCCTCTCATACAGGGCGAGCCTTTTGTGTATGTGGTTGTGGAGTCAGGGACTCCAATCTAAATTGAGACCTAATTGTCTTACCCAAAATTAATACCACCTACTGAGGTGTCTTCGAGCCAAATTCTATCCGAGCGCAACTGCTGTGTTTTAGAGATAAACCCATCTCTTATTGTGACTGTTACCAGCTGCTAGGGATCAACACATTTCTAGTGGCATATGCATTTGATATGTATACGGTAACTTTAGGTGTTTTTCTTTCTCGCCTGGGTGTATTTAAGGATCAAAACATCCTTGAAGACCCTCGAAGACACAGGCGTTTTGCTTCTCAGTATCCTCCCATTGTTTCAGAAAAGAGAAGGGGGAAGAGGGCAGTAGTAGAGGCCCAGGTTGAAACAAAATTTCAAGTCAGTAGCTTTGCAGTCAGAGTAACCAGATCGTGTCAGAACGATGGAGGCCTCCGCTCCGAACCTATCAAAAGAAAACAGGGGAGAATGTAGTGCCAGTGCCTGGACTATTGGTAAATAAACCTGACCTCTTACCCCGTGATGTCACGGACCACGTTGTCTAGAGTCGGAGGCGCCGAGGTCCCGCACTTCGACTGGGACAGTCAGATAGTGAACGTACAATTGAGAGAACTCGGCTTGGACTTACTTGCGTTAGTATTCAGAGGAAACATTCCTGAACCAGAAACAATGGTGAGTCACAGGCATGAGCTCTTTTAGTCTTTATAGTTGTACTTTGGTAGTCGTAAGTAGCATGCGAACAACGTTGCTAGGGCATTGTACCCT
>NW_022686943.1:0-1116 GCF_011630105.1 Anneissia japonica | reverse complement strand
TTAACTAAATGCTTGTATTCTTAACATTAAATGTAAACCTTTATTTACAAAATTTTGAAAACATTTTAGAGGCAAATAATCTTCATGAAATATCTACGGTACTTTATTGAATTTTTATACTTTTTTGGAAAAATTAGCATTAAAAGTTCAATGGATAGCAAACCGCATTTGATACAGATTCGAACTTTAAAACATAGGGAACAAATATTTGGTGTTTATAATTTTCCATGAATATTACTAGGCCCTATGTCATAATTACGCCCTATGCTAGAATAATGGCCAATTAAAATTAGGATAAGACATAAACAATCTTAAACATTCAATTAAAAATTGATGAGTTTATTCTTAACATTTGAAACTTTACCACTGTTTGCAAAAATCTAAAAACATTTTTAGAAGCAATATAAATCATTATGAAAATGTAATTTATTGAATTATGGACTTAGATTAGCATAACATTAAAAGTTCAGTGAATAGCAAAGCGCATTCCATATAAACTGAAACTTTACATCATATATGAGTTAGGCCTAAACCTAGGAAACGAACATTTGATGGTTCTGGTTCTGGTGGGTAAAGCCGACTTCCTAAGGACTCCAAAAGTGTAGGAATATAACAGGAGGGGTAGAGATGATGTTATCATTTCAATTATTTATCATTTTAAAAATATATCATAAATATTGGGCCTAAATAGTGCATAGATCAAAATATCATTCGTTTTTCCTATGCCACATCACTGGTCAACAATCTTTGGAGTGTGCACTTTCGATGTTTTTTTCGTTTTTATTTTGTTTGCGACATTTTTGTAACATAATAGGAAAACAAGAATATATAAAGATTTCGTGAGTAAAACGTCTCCGTGAGAAAGTAGCAAGTAGTCTTTGTACGTGTAGCCAGAATTCCTGTTAATTTTTGGAGGTAATCAAGCATTTGTGTGATGCCCGAGGGAGTATCAACTCCATTCCCTGCGGTTCCCCAAGCTGCTTTCCCATTCTTTGACTATTTCCACGGAGATGGAACTGACACATATATTTAAACAAGGCTGATTAACAGCTCGACGGTTTAGCGTATTTTAGAGTTAATATTCTATAAACAAAACATTCTTAAATTACAGTATTT
>NW_022686942.1:0-798 GCF_011630105.1 Anneissia japonica | reverse complement strand
ATTCCTTTTTGGTTACCATACTGTCTTTTATCAATAGCCGGTTTTATTGTTTTTAGTATAATTTTTGCAACCTTACCCTCAGCAACTTTTGCCAGTGTAGGAGTGAGGGACACAGGTCTAAGTTTGTTAATGTTAGGTGGGTACTCTTTAGGGACAGGGGTCACGTTCGCTTCTTTCCATTGGGATGGCACTCTACCCTCTTTTAAAGAAGAGTTTATAAGATCAGTAACTGGAACAGTTAATTCAAATGCACATTGTTTAAGTACCCTAGGTGGGAGATTGTCAGGTCCACCTGCCTTTTTCTCGTTCAGTCTACAAAGGTCTTGATGGATTTCCCAAGTCTGAAATTTAGGAGGTGGCATAGGGCTTGGGAGATACGCTGGAAGTTTTTCAATGACCAATGGTGGTTGAATTTGGGAAAAACTAGCTATATGCAAGTTAAAAAAAAAATATATGATAATATTTTATCTAATGTAGAACAAACATACTAAAATATTTTATCAAGCACAGTGAATAAGTAATATCAATATAGATATATCATATACTTATATATCCAGGGGCGGATTTAGGGGGGGGGGAGGCGGCTCAACCCCGGCCACCCCCCCTCTTTTGAGAGGTCCCTTTTTGACATCTCTGGATCCGCCCCTGAATATCACCTAATCTAAAAATTATTCAACCACCATTCATATTTTCCTCGTTTTGTATTTCAAAAGTAACCTATACTTGACAATTAATTACCTTTAAAGTGTTTCTTGCTCCTCATGATGTATACATGATAATATTTAATCAAATATATAA
>NW_022686941.1:0-514 GCF_011630105.1 Anneissia japonica | reverse complement strand
TAATATTAAAATATAATTTTGAAATAACAGAAATACAATACAGTAATATATACATAATATCATTATTGATTTCAACAATAATAAATAAGCATAATACTACTATTAAAATAATAATATGTATACTGTATATATATTTTATATGTGATTGCTTTGATGAGATTGTATTTTGTACAATAGTAATAATAGTAGTAGTAATAATAATAATGATAATAATAATAATAATAATAATAATAATAATAATAATAATAATATTATAATATCCTTACAAAAATAACCATTTTCTCCGCCAAGATGAACACCATCTTGGAAATTGGCATTATGATCATTTCAATTAAAATTGATAGACAGTAAAGAGTAACTAGTTAACTAAGTTGATTGTCAATTTTTACATTTGTAGCAAAACTAGAGGTGAATAATATAATGCCATAGTTTTTTTTTCAATTTACCCCGATCCGAGTGCAGAAATTGAATTGTTGGGTCTTTCAGAGCAAAATTTCGCTATTTTTTTTTCTAG
>NW_022686940.1:768-978 GCF_011630105.1 Anneissia japonica | reverse complement strand
CCGAATATGGTATAAACATATGGTTTGTAAAATGGGCCAGAGGCCATTACGAAATAAAGAAATGACGATGATGATGATGACGTGATGATGATGATGATGATGATGATGATAATGGTGATGATGATGATGAATCGAAAAAAAAATTACGGAACGAGAACGTTGCTCAAAACATCGTCGTAGTACACAGGATCTTGAAATACAAAACATCTA
>NW_022686940.1:0-642 GCF_011630105.1 Anneissia japonica | reverse complement strand
AACGTACAGTATTCACTACATTCATTACGGTAACACGTCAGGTAGGAAAAAATATCATTCTTAATAAATCTCCTGACGCAGAAAACATCATCGAATAATTCTGCATTTGAAAAATTTGATAGGATTTGACTATTTTAGATATCCATGATTCGTATTAATTGTTCTCGACAAATGTTGTTATCAGTGGTTTCTAAAGCCATAACTTCTTTTTGAACCCAGCAGGAATAATCAATAAGGAATGTTTTGCGACTTGCTTTTAGTAGCAAGATGTTCAATCTACCACAGAAGTAATGTAATTGGTAACTTGTGGACCTGTCTCTTATACACATCTAGATGTGTATAAGAGACTTTTATAGCTGTCTCTTATACACATCTAGATGTGTATAAGAGACAGTTTATTACGCGTGCTCTATTGTTCTAAACAAAATCGAAAGAGAGTTAAAAACCTCCAATAATACCAAATAGCTTCAACCATACTTGAAATGCTGCAATATATGGCAAATTAGGCTGGTAGTCAATTGATTCATTCCAAAATAACTCTATGATACAATATTTTTAACTTCTGTTCCGCATCCTATGGGTCGCTACCAATGTTTGGGTTGCAAAGAGCCGACAAAAGAATGCCAACAAAATGAACCCCGA
>NW_022686939.1:0-697 GCF_011630105.1 Anneissia japonica | reverse complement strand
GGATCGATTGCACTGAAACCACTGTAGCGATAGTAGCGATTGTAAGGGAACCAGGCTTAAAAGATCAGACTGCAACGCCAATAAAGCGCTAGCTAACAATTTGTACGTTCCTGTAGCTTTATGGCAACGTTTCAGTTTAGGTACAAGGGTTGTCCTAACGTTATCTTCGGAAATAACCTACCACAACGTTCACAGGGCTGAAAGGTTAGAAGCCGGACTTTGCTTGCGCCTGGTGGTCGTCGGCCGACGCGATTCTATGTAGAACGCAACGTATTGACGCGTACGCAAAACCGGGTCGTTTTAATGACGACCTGTTCAGACTTCCAACGACAATCAGCAGACGGCGCGCGTCTAGAGCTCACAAGGGACGAAGTTAGTTGTACGACCGTCGTACGACGCAGTGAGTGCCCGGCTTAACGTTTCGTGTTTGCCGACAATCGCTTTCCGACACTATTTTTTATTTAGTCTGTCAGTATTTAGTACCGTACATATCGTTAACGTTCAGATATGATGTGTATATACATTTTGATTTATTGTTTGCAATTAAGCTTTTATATTACCGGTACTCATCATTTCATAATGCGTCAATACTAATTAAGCCTAGTATTAATAATTTAATACATTAATTCACATGACTGTTTCCTATTGTGTTACTACCAGTGTCACGAGGCCTAAGAATTGTATAATATTTCCTTCC
>NW_022686938.1:0-1408 GCF_011630105.1 Anneissia japonica | reverse complement strand
GCAGAAAAACAACTGCTAGTTGAGCCAAGTTTCCGTGTTGAAATAAAGCTTATTATTATATTATAACATGGAATATTTTTCCTGAATCTAATATTGATAAAATTTAATTTGTTATCGGGGGTGGGGAGAATACTGTTTTTAATGAAGATGTTGTATCTGTAACAAGATAACTAAAGTTTGTTAAGTCCGATTGGTTTCAAACTGTAGGGAATGCAAGATAATAGTATAGACAGAGCCTTGTTTTTGGTACGTGTATGAATATGCTAATTGCTCATTTGTATGATTAATATAATTTACTAATGAAGAAATTTACGCTAAATACTGTCATAATCATAATTCCCATAAAAACTTTTAAAATATTGTAATTTCAACTACCGGTAAATTAAATTTAGTTAAAATTGAAATATTTCTTTTATAATACAGTACAGTATTGTCACTGGTTGTAATTTTTTTTGTTACCACGATAACTAAAGTTTGGTACAGTAAGACTAATTGGTTTCAAACTCATCCTCATCAGTTCTCAGTGAAAAATCACACTGTGGACAGGCTATGCTTTTACTGCTCGGCATAAAAAGAGCATTTCTAGTTTTTTTTCACCATAATTATCAACCCAATTATCATTATGTTTTTCAGATGTGCATGCAACAAGATGTCAACACTTTTTGTTACATCTTCGCTTTTATTCAGGTAATTATGGCTTTATAATAGTTAAATAATGTTTTGATGACACTTAAGTGGATAGATTCTACTTTTTGTTGTGCTACACAACAATAATTATTTGGATATTACAAACAATTAATACTGTGATAGTTACTCCAAGACTGTTTCTATAAAAGTATGTTTACTTTGACTTCTAGTACAATGTGTGTGCAGACAGTCATTAAACATAAAATTCTGTGATAGATAATATCTAGCATAGTCATTTAAACATTTAAAAATCATTATAAGTTATTGTTCCCATTTTGCTGCATTCTCATGCATTTAAAATATAATTTGAGTTTTTATATTAGACTGGTTCCCAATTCTCAAAAATCGTCCTCTATAACAATTCAATTGGCATTTTTGGGTAGAATCTGGGATCCACTTGATTTAGGGTATTTTGACCATGGTGATTACGAATCTGGTAGATACCAAGCGAAATTTTTTCATTAAATGGACAAATTGGCGGATTTTATGCAAAATTATCTTTTTTTTAGGGAAAGAAATCTGTACTTCGGTTACTATTATTCATTCAGAGTTCATTTTGGTACCAAACTGTTAGGTAAACTCATGTTTCTATTTGCTATAATGGAACATTTCCCCAACAAAATACAAGGAAAAATTTATTGGAAAACTTGGTAAATTTGTTTTTGTATGCATAGGAGAGTTGAATTTGGTCTTGTATTACTCAGAAAACATTATTTTGAAT
>NW_022686937.1:0-5604 GCF_011630105.1 Anneissia japonica | reverse complement strand
GTATCACGCTAGAGCGATCGTCTCCGTATGAAGAAAGACTCTCTTCAAATACAAGTATATATATATATATATATATATTATATATAATTATTATTAATATTATTTATTACATTTATTTACAAACATAAACAATACAAACCTTTCTATTTAAATGTTTGAGTAATTAAATGTTTGTTAAACATATTTACCTTGAGGTGATGTAGTGTATGAACTAAATAAGTGTTGTTTGTTACTTACTAAAAGAGTGGGTAAAGCAGTTATTGTATTTTACTTGCTCACATGGTACCATAGTGTATGGCCGTACAATGTACAGTTCGTTTTGTGGTTTGGCTTAAATGCTTATTAAATCATATTTACATGGTATTTTTTTTTAGTCTGGAGTATTTGACATCGTTATTTTGGCATCGTATTTGATAATAATAATAATAATAATAATAATAATAATAATAATAATAATAATAATAATAATAATAATAATAATAATAATAATAAGATTTGTAAAGTGCATAATATATAGGCCTTTAAAACCTAGATCTACATTTTGAGAAATTAGACCTACGTTTTGATAAATTAAACACTGAAGTTTGCAATTTCATTTGATTTTAACTGTAAACCGTTGTTAAGAATGGCACCACATACTAAAGGCACTAATTTCTAATACTAATTGATATACTAATATAAATAAAAATATATAATAAAATATAATAGCTGTATAATTGGTTATGCTGGATATGCTAGTCATTATTCCAAATGAAACTCTCACTACACACAAATAAAAAAATTCTTGATATAATGGCAGAACAGGCCAATCAATATTAAATACGAATACAAATAGCTTTTTTTTAACAATCCCACATTGCAGTAATGATAAAATAATTTCTTTTTATTACAGTGCTGAATCATAAGTAAAATAATAATTTGATTTATATACAAAATAATTTCTTCTAAAAAAATAGTTTCGGTAAAAAGTAATAATACCAGTTAATACATGTCAATCAGTTTAATATAGTGTAAATATATGTTGAAAATGTATAAAGCAATTTAATTGAAAATAAAAGCATAAACTCATCATATAATTCAACAAGGATACTTAGGAATTAATTTATATTTTCTTATGAAATGTTCAGAAAATTACCCTGTTGATAATTTTCTTTTCTCTAATAAATAATGTGATAAAGTTGTTGCAAGTTCGACAGCTTTTTTTTCCCATCAAATGATTAGTAATTCATATTATACTTTTTGTTTCAATAAAATAATGAAACAGCAGCATGCAATAACCAAATAAGAATATAAATACCGGTAATAAATATCGTTATTTTAACAATTCAGTAAAAATGAAATAACTCACAAATATCAATTAATGAAATAAATGTCAAATTAACATTGCCAAATATAATATGTTAAAACTTTATCACCCAAGTTAATTAAAATAAAAACCTGAGTATACTCACCATATAAGTCAACATCAAGATATTCAGAAGGATCCTCAGAAAATAGTTTAGACTTTTCTTTAGAGGTTTCAGGCAACGACGTTGTTGATAATTTTCTTTTCACTATTTAAAATATTTGAAACGTTGTTGAAATTTTCACAGATTTTTTTTCGCAAATGATTGGTAATTCATATCATATTTTTTGTCTCATTAAAACATTAAAAACAGCATGAAGCAGAGGCAAATAAAATATGAATATGAATACGTATGATAGTTATTTGCAGAATGCAGTGACAATGAAACTAATTTGTAATGCTACATTGCTGAATGATACAGAAATAATAGTGTAATGAAATATAATCAATATATAATTATTTATGCTGGATATGCTAGATATTCATTCCAAATGAAACTCTCACTACACACAAGTATTAAAACATCAACCAATTTAAGGCCATTCAGTTACAAACACAGCATTTAAAACCTATACTGTATTTATATCTAAAAATACAGTTAAAAATGCAGCATTTGGAACATATACAGCTGTATTTTAACTGTATTCAATTAAAAATGCAGTATATGTTTCAAAAGCATCAACCAAAATATATGAAAAAAAAATTAAAGGAAACTTGCCACAATCTAATCCAGCATAAAGTTCCTCGACTGAAGGACACATAAGAACTGTTTCAGAATATTCTTTCAGCATTTTAGAGGATGAGCCTTTTGATTTCATCTCTATTATAAGAGAAAAAATATATGGTCGTGTTAAAAGTCAGACTGCATTTTTGCTTCACCAAAATACTTATTAACAATTAAAAATGTTGGTCACAATAAAATGTTGGTATAATGTCGCATAGTTTTAAAAAGTCATATATTTTAAATTCTGCAATATATTTAAACTATTTATTACTTCCATTTTAGAATTATTATTATTTTTTTTTAATTTTCGAAGCCTCTACCTATCGTAATTAACTCACCATATAATTCAACATCAAGATATTCAGAATGATCGCCAGAAAATAACTTAGACTTTCTTTTAGAAGTTTCAGGCAACGACGCTGTTGATAATTTTCTTTTCTCTATTTAAAATATTTGAAAAGTTGTTGAAAGTTAGACAGATGTTTTCGCAAATGATTGGTAATTCATATCATATTTTTTGTCTCATTAAAACATTAAAAACAGCATGAAGCAGAGGCAAATAAAATATGAATATGAATACGAATGATAGTTATTTCCAGAATGCAGTGACAATGAAACTAATTTGTAATGCTACATTGCTGAATGATACAGAAATAATAGTGTAATGAAATATAATCGATATATAATTATTTATTTAACATAAAAATAACGCTAAAAAGAAAAGATCGACGTTTCGACTCCTTCATGGTGTCATTTTCAAGATCAAATGATGAATTAAAAAATATACAGCAACTATAATCAATAGAAAAAGCTAATCTACAATGTCAAAGTTCATAACAGTGGGATATTAATCCTTGTGTTAGATAAAAGGCTTTGCTTTGACAGAGTCACATTGTTTATTCAGACTAGGTTTTAATTGTCTAATAAATAGCATTTCATGAATGAGACAGTCAAATTTGTTCCTACATTTTTTTAAAATGCTGAAACATGACTCAATACTGCTTGGGCTGATATGATGGTCCTTATAATAATAATATAATAATTTATGCTTAATATGCTAGATATTCATTCCAAATGAAACTTTCACTACACACAAGTATTAAAACATCAACCAATTTAATGCCATTCAGTTACAAGTACAGCATTTAAAACCTGGACTGTATTTGTATCTAAAAATACAGTTAAAAATGCAGCATTTAGAACATATACAGCTGTATTTTAAATGTATTCAATTAAAAATGCAATATATGTACCAAAAGCATGAACCAAAATATATTAAAAAGAAAAAATCAATGTAAACTTGCCACAATCTAATCCACCATAACGTTCCTCGACTAAAGAACATATAAGAACTGTTTCAGAATATTCTTTCAGTATTTTAGAGGATGAGTCTTTTGATTTTATCTCTATTTTAAGAGAAAAAATATATGGTCGTGTTGAAAGTCAGACTGCATTTTTGCTTCACCAAAATAATTATTAACAATTAAAAATGTTGGTTACAATAAAATATTGGTATAATGTCGTATAGTTTTTAAAATTCATATATTTTAAATTCTGCAATATATTTAAATGATTTATTACTTCTATTTTAGAATTATTATTTTTTTTTTAATTTTCGAAGCCTCTACATATCGTTTACCGTAGATTCGCAGGTCGTTCACACACATTTACAGTGCGATTTCCACCTTTTCTTAAAAAATCGAGCTATGCATGGGCCCATTAAGTGATATTTTGTTTAAAATTAGAGTAGTAGATTCACTATTTATTTGAAATAACTCTCAAATTTAATGGTATGACCATTTCACGCAAATATTTCAAGTACTGTATATTTTAGTGAGGGGACAGACAATAAAAAATAATAAATAAATACAAAAAAATCACATTCTTTTTTTGTAACTTTGTAACTTCGTTGTTATTTGAGACAATACATTTTATATTGCATATTGTAGTTGTCACTTATTATATTCACCAATATTTGAAGTGTATTAGGGCAAGATATCCTGAAGAAGACGGCAACTATTCTGTTCTATTCTCTTTTTCCAAAAAACTCGTCCTAAGTTTATCATGCAATAAACGAAACGAACTAAACTGCCACTACAGAACATCCACCTCTAGTTAAAATTAGGTTTATAGTGTAATACTGTACAATAAATATTTTGTTACATTGAAGAAATCAGAACAATGGCTACATCTTTTAAATTTTAAGTATTGAGAGAAAGGTTATAATCGAAAATGTGTTTGTGTAATGATGCGCAACCTGACTGACTGATGAAGTTTGACTGTTTTACAGCTTACAAGAGCAAGCACATGCTTTTTTTTCATACAGCTAGAAGGAATGGACAGATTGGTGATTGGTTGAGTTAATGTTTACATATCATACTGACACGGGTATAGGCCCATGTTTAAGCCCACCCCAAGTCATTTCAGTGTCCCACTTGTCTATAAAAGGTATGACTATAAATAAGATACAAAAACATTTTGGAACAAGTTCAACCTCTAAAAACAGCATGCTATTACGATTTAAAGGAGGTAGATATGTACCTGGGTCAGTACAGTAAGGTAATACTTTTTTATATAACTTGTCTGTGGTTGCAGGTGCACTAATTGACAAACATTTTAATTTTATTTTGATTCAAAATCATTATTATAAGCGGGCGATGGTTTGCTAAACAAATTATAAAAAAGTCTTGCCTAAATGACAAGCAAGTCAAATTGTCACACAAGGTTGGACTTGTGCAACAACCGAAGAAAAAATGACAATAAACTAAATTAAAACTCACAATGCAAGTTTATTTCGGTTTGCTATATACATAACCTGTTATATAATATATAGCCTACTTTATACAGTAGTCACTACCCATAATATTTGCATGGATATCAAAATGCTATGGCATCAATATGTAATTAAAACAACATAGCATTGAATATATGCATAAAAAAACAGCAAAAATAATAAATATTTTACATTAATGACATTAAAATTATTGTACACAAGCAAGAGAGTTATAAATACAGTACTGTATTGCAGTAATTTACAACACCAATACATGATGCTAATGTTGCTAAAAATATTCTCATTCATTAAAATAGGAACACATTCGAGTAAACGCGCTGTACATTTTGAATCTGCTGCTATCCTGTTGAATGGCCTGCAACAACTGTTAATGTAAAAACGACGCATAATGTAAAAAGATAATTGGTGAACGCATAATGTAACATATTTTAACGCTTAATGTAAAAAAATAACGCATATATAAAAACCAACGCACAATATAAAAATTTTGCTAACGCATAATGTGTAAACTTTTGACGCATACTGTAAAATATTTCTAACGCATAATGTCAAAACCTATCAAAGCATAATGTAAACTTGGCATTTTACGATAAAAAGTACGATTTGTTGTGCTTATTGCACAAAAACCTCACTTTTCTATCCAAGTAATTAGTTTCAACAAACAGAAACTTTTAGCTTCAAAAAAGCAAACAACTTGGATCATTTTATCATTAACGTTTCCATTTTGAACCTTGTCCGAAG
>NW_022686936.1:0-875 GCF_011630105.1 Anneissia japonica | reverse complement strand
GAGTCCTGGGGGGGGGGGGGATGGCGCCCTAAAGCTCAGACAGAAAAGGCTTACTTTATTGATTGTTTTAGGGTCTCATACTCTTCTTACTAGTTAGCCTAGGCCTAGAGAGTCTTTCATAAGATTATAATATAGGCCTACCTAGGCCTAATTTTCTTCCCCTCCATGGACACAGCAGTCTTCTTAATCTTATCTTGTTAATATTATACAACACTAGGCCTACAATACCTCATCATATGGGCTTACTTAGCCTTAGGCCTCATCCTACTCAAGCTAGCAAAAAGCATGTTTGTGAACTGAAGGCTTAGCCTCATCAACTAAAAATAAGTATGGCCTAGGCCTACCTAGCTAGCCCAGTCAGTCCCTTCTCAATAGGCAAATGCTTAACTAGGCCTAGGCCCAGTGTGTGTGAGTGTGTGGCCCACCAAAGAGTACAACAGTGTTACTTACATGCATGCTAGGCATTCAAGATAATATATTTATTAGGGCCTATGGCCTAATCTAGCGATTATGTGAATTGCTCATACGTACACATATTAATGTGAAATCAGACCACTTTGTATCGCAGTTATTCAATGGAACAAACATCGTAAAATAATGATTCAAAACTGCATCAATCACAGCAATGACCACGCTTCACGTTACGAAGGAAACCAGTAACTCTTTGGTAAAAGCATAAAAAGTCAAGTCATTTTGCATGGTAAATCAGATCTACCACAATGGTACTCCGAGCATTCCTATTGGTTCTTCAAACACTTTAGCATTGTAGTGGTTACTATTTAATAGTCACGCATGGGCAGACAGACGGGAGGAGAAGCGCGATGGCCGAATTACACATCGGAAAACACTGTGACTTTCCAAATTGCAATCAGCTT
>NW_022686935.1:0-651 GCF_011630105.1 Anneissia japonica | reverse complement strand
TTAGGTCATTAGGTACAGACCAATCAGAAACAAATGCTCATTTTTTGAAGTATCATCAGTTGCTGAAAGCTGTTTTCATACACAGTTTATATACTAAAGAATTTCAGCATTATCAAATAAATGGTAGGTACTTTATATTTGTATACTATATTAGAGGGTGTATCTAAACTAGCCCAATATCGTAACTGTATAGGCTTGCTTTATTATTATGTGGTTTTCTTTTGTTCTAGCTAAGATACGCCAGCCAGTCCTCTGGCCCTAGCTAGTAGAAGAGACTAGGCCTAGACTAGAGTACTGTTGTAGGGTAGTGTAAAGGCATACTTGGGATAATTTTACTTGTTTGGGTGCAAGTTGGATGTGTGTGCTAAGTTTAAATTATTAGCGGTAATTTTTAATCGCCTAGGCCTAGACCTTTCTTTGCAAAATGGCCACGTCCTGTGTTGAATGCTATAATAGGTCTATATTAAATTTAATATAATGTTAAAATGTGGTTGCATGGACGAAGCGCAAAAATAAATAAAACAGCTAGGCCTTTATGTGTGTTTAATAATTCATCTCATATCATGGGCCTACATACTGTAATGCCAGTGGTATAATAGCCACATCAATGTCATGTCATCAGTAATCTTTTTTTTTTTTTTTGAAGATGTT
>NW_022686934.1:0-1309 GCF_011630105.1 Anneissia japonica | reverse complement strand
AAGCTAACCACTACCCACCACCACTAATTGCATCTGCTATTTTGCTGTTATGTAAATATTTACGCATTCTTGTCATGAGCCATGTTCTCTGGAGGATTATCTTTTCCACCTAACCACCATTCGTAATGTCCTTTTCATTCAAAAAGTGCCTCTTGAATTTAATAATTTCCCATAAGAACCCCTCGATTTTCATCTATTTCCATAAGCGCCCCTCAATTTCCACTCTGTTTTCATAAGCGCCCCGTTTAAATAAGCGCCCTCAGAAAGTCCAAAAAAATAATATTTTAAGCGCACGGGCGCTTATTCGCACGAGTACGGTATTTAATTAATCAGGATGTAACCATTCAGTGACTGGCACTGATTTCCAAGTATGCCCTGGTAAATAAATATAGCAAAAATGTATGTACAATTCAAAAGTGACTAAAAAGGAAATTAAAAACTATGATAGAGACTGGAACTAAAATGAAAACAGAAAAATGATAACTTGGAAAACCAAAATGAAAATTACAAGTTACTGAATACATATAAAGGCATCGTTTTAAAATTTATTAATAGAAAGAGAATCAAATTATTAGGAATTGTGAGAAAGATAGTTCCAAATGTTAACTCAGTGTAATGTATTACTTGGATTAGTACGAACATTTATTAAACTGACCGGCAGATGTGCTTCGGCTCGGTGGACAAAATGGTAAGGCATCTGTCTCGTAAACAGGAGATCGTAAGTTCAACCCTTACTCGGGCGTTTTTCATTCTACTTTGTAGAAGTAACATTATTGACTTTGAACAAATCACGAACTAACACAATCAAAGTAGATTGTGTTAGTTCGTGAAATCACAGTAGCGCGTCAAAACGAGCGCGTATTGGTTGTCAAGCAATTTTGTATTCTTTACCACACAAAAAGTCCTTAACGACAGCAGCGCGTATTTTGACGCGCTTTTTTGATTTCATTAACTAACACAATTGATTTTAATGGACCTTTCCGCTAAGCCCCGCCCCTTGGATATTGTTGCTAAGGTCCCACAAGGCGACAGTGTTAAAACATACGCAAACACGTGCGTTTGTGGGACAACACGTGTGTTTGTGAGACGCGCGCGTATTCCTAGCGCTGTTCTGATTAGTCAGTTGTTAAGTTTGATTGACACTCCGGAAAGGTCTATTGTGTTAGTTCGTGATGTGAGCGACGGATTCATGCCATCGTTATGTCTCTGCTGTTGGCTTTTCATAACCTAATGTAAAGTATTGGATTTATTGGATTAACACGAACATTTATTAAACAGACCGATAGGTGAGTGATTCGGCTCGGTGGCC
>NW_022686933.1:0-714 GCF_011630105.1 Anneissia japonica | reverse complement strand
TTTGTTTCAGGCTATCTCACCGTGCCTAACAAAAAAATTACATTTTGACTCAACTTTTTAACATTTCCACTTTTTGCACAAAAGTGCTTATCTCGCCGAGTTGAGCACTTAGTGCAAATTTTTCACTTTCCGCCATATTTCGAGTACTTTTCCGAAAAACTTCAAACTTTCAATGTAATAGTGTTTGTTTCAGGCTATCTCAACGTGCCTTACAAAAAAAATTACATTTTGACTCAACTTTTTAACATTGTCACTTTTTGCACAAAAGTGTTTATATCGCCGAGTTGAGCACTTAGTGCAAATTTTTGACTTTCCGCCACATTTCGAGTACTTTTCCAAAAAACTCCAAACTTTCAATGGAATAGTGTTTGTTTCAGAATATCTCACCGTGCCTAACAAAAAAAGATACTACATTTTGTCTCAACTTTTTAACATTGTCACTTTTTGAACAAAAGTGTTTAACTCGCCGAATTGAGGACTTAAGTGCAAATTTTTGACTTTCCGCCAAATTTTGAGTACATTTCCGAAAAACTTCAAACTTTCAATGGAATAGTGTTTGTTTAAGAATATCTCACTGTGCTTAACAAAAAATAATTACATTTTGACTCAACTTTTTAACATTTTTCACTTTTTGCACAAAAGTGCTTAACTCGCCGAGTAGAGCACTTAGTGCAAATTTTTGACTTTCCGCCATATTTCGAGTACTTTTCCGAA
>NW_022686932.1:261-840 GCF_011630105.1 Anneissia japonica | reverse complement strand
GTGTCTTCCCATCTACAGTAGGTACTATTTTATATTTCTTTTTTACCTCAGTCCCAACCACGTGCAGCTGAAGTAGAGCTAAGAAAATGTATGATTACTGCCCCTGTAGACAAAAAATTTGAATATATTATTTTTTTCTCAATATTTTTTGAAATTTTAAAAAGGCCCCCACCCCCTAAATTGGCTACTGCTATTGATCGAATATCTGGAGAAAGAAATTTTGTTTGTTTTTACTCAGTGTACCAGCTGATTATAACTCAAAGGAAATACCGATAGCCATGACTGAATTTTACTGAATGAACTTTAATATGGTTAGCAATGGTGGTGGGTGGTGGTTAGTGGGGGAGGGGGGAAGTAGGCAGGCAAGTAAAAAATGGAAATTATAGATGGTTGATGTCCAACACTTATAATTGACAAATAAAAAGGTTAAGGAAATGAAATGTTATTAACTTTTATTTGGCATATTATTATGCATGCATGACATGCGGTCTAACTGTTATACAGTCATAATAAAATCTATTTATAATATACTATTAATTTATTAATTCTACGATCGGCAACCCATGGGTCGTAACCCAT
>NW_022686932.1:0-188 GCF_011630105.1 Anneissia japonica | reverse complement strand
AATTAAATACTTTAAAAATCAGAACATTCGAGTCAAAACATCGAAACAAAATATTTTTAAAATAAAATACGGTAATTTGTTACAATTTTGGCTATTGTCTTCAATTTGCGTGCCTGCATGCAATGTACTATAATCTCAGTCAGACCGCCGTTTGTTTAATAGTGTTTTTGTTTGGATGCATGTATCAT
>NW_022686930.1:0-704 GCF_011630105.1 Anneissia japonica | reverse complement strand
AAAATATTTGTATTAATTCTAATTTCGTCGGAATTGATCAAAACTCCCTAAAATGTGCAATTTTTTAGAGGAAATTGACCTACCTCAACAAGAAATGCTCTTATGTTATATATGGCCACACTCGTTTTTTAAAACTGAATATAAGCATTTTCCTTATGGCTTTGTTTATTACAAACACATTCTTTCAACATCATTACACAATGAGGCCCTTCTTTTAGGTAAAACGATCTATCTTAAAAATTTTCTTTCTTGAGTTTTGGACTATGTGTTATAACTTAGAATGCCAAGGAGAGCAAGCACAAGCTTTAACATTAAAAAACGCGCGCGAAGCGTGCGAATTTTTTTTGTTTTTTTAGTTCTAATTTCGTCGGAATTGATCAAAACTCCCTAAAATGTGCGATTTTTAGAGGAAATTGGCCTATCTCAACAAAATATGCGATTTAAAATTTGAGATTTTCAGGAACTTTCCCGGGTGAAAAGGGCATTCAACGGGGAAAGATTTTCCACAGATGGATATTTTCCCCTCGTCCCCCGGTGGTTACGCCACTGCGGAGAATACCTGGCGGCTTAGATCAAATGCGCTATGGACACTTTTTGAAGTGGAGAAGGGGTTGCAGGCCGGAGTATTGTGATATCTGGTCATTATATCTTCCTTTTTATTCTTGTCTTTATTTTTCTCTTCTCTTTTTTTTTCTTTCTTTTTC
>NW_022686929.1:0-540 GCF_011630105.1 Anneissia japonica | reverse complement strand
TGATGTTCAAATTGCTTTAATACACTTGAAGTTTCTTGTTATGCAATAGAATAAATGAACAAAAACACTCAAAATTCACATAGATAATAGCTTTAAAAAGTTACCTAAAATCGTTTTACGATCGCATGATGTCGTTATCGGCCAAACACCGTTCGTAAAATAGAAGGTTCGTAATTGAGAAGTTCGTAATTGGGAAGGTCGACTCGACTGCAGTCGACCTTCTCAATTACGTACCCTTTAGTCTAAAAGGCGTTCGTAATTGAGAAGTAGCGCCCTCTAGATAGATTTTTAACCATGTGTGTGCGCTTAACGATCGTCACGGCCTATTGGTATGGTCTATGACTGGTCTAAGTTTACACAGAATATATACAATGTGCAGGACTTCGTAGCAAACAACAACAAATTCTAAACTATTATATATTATTACTGTATAGACGAACCTCTCTCCATTGTGCTATTATTTACACATATCCTCTGAGCCCACAGCCGATGCAAAATCAAGAAGTACTCCGCATGGGCGACGATCATTCGTTTAACCAT
>NW_022686928.1:0-1261 GCF_011630105.1 Anneissia japonica | reverse complement strand
AACCAATATTTGAAAGCGTGGTAATAATAATTGGTAACTTAAATGTTACTAATATACTGAGATATAATAATAATAATAATAATAATAATAATAATAATAATAATAATAATAATAATAATCTGTATTATCATAATATATTTTAATAATAATAAATAGTTGTAAAATATAACACAACGCTTTATTATTCATCTACTAATATTTCAACTAAGTTATTCAGTTAATGTTTGCGTCTTGCATTCTTTAGACACATGTAGTGTAAAAGTTGCACGTGTTAATTTAAAAAAAATAAGAACAAGACAATATAAAAGTTAATACTAAGCAAAATATTTTTTACACGCTAAATCTAGTTTTTATCTTTACAGATTTTGATATTAATCTTTGCTATAAATGAAAGTAGATGATCGTCTAAAGTCACAGAGTTTTAGATGGGCTGTACATCAAGAGACAATCTTTTACTTTTGTTACTGAAAAAAACTAACATACAAAGTCACCGAAAGCGTGAGGCCTGGTGCAGGGAATTACCAGCAAAAATATTCCAGCTAATATTTTAAGGCTCTGTCTACACCACATTTTACGTGACAAATACATGTATGGACATGATTATTTAAGGCTTTGTTCCCAGCTAATATTTTAAGGCTTTGTCTACAATACCACATTTTACGTGACAAATCCATGCTTTGCTCCTAGTTAAAATATATCAGTTAAAATATCCCAGCTAACATTTTAAAGCTCTGTCTACACTACCACATTTTACGGGACAAAAAAATCATGTAAGGACTTGATTATTTAAGGCTTTGTTCCCAGCTAATAATTTTAAGGCTCTGTCCACAATACCACATTTTACGTGACAAATCCATGTATGGACTTGATTATTTAGGCTTTGTTCCCAGCTAATATTTTAAGGCTTTGTCCGAACTCAAATTTTACGCGACAAATTTGTGTCATGTATCCATGTACGGACATGATTATCGGCATGGGCCTATCACATTTATTTGTCATATAACATTTTATAGTGTATACGGAGCTTTAGGTAAACAATTTGATGTATGAAACGTCTCTTGTAGAACAATAAATAATGTAGGCCCATCTAACGTAATTTTGCAATTAAATAACACTGCAACGTTGCTGCTATACCGCAAACAACATTCGCGAAAGTTATAGTAACGTGTTGTAGTTTCCATGTTTAATTCATGCAATCTACTTTCGTTCTTTGTTTTCTGCCTTTCTCCCTTGCATACCGTTTCTTCATTCTTTCTGAGCA
>NW_022686927.1:33020-37903 GCF_011630105.1 Anneissia japonica | reverse complement strand
CGACATCGAAGGATCAAAAAGCGACGTCGCTATGAACGCTTGGCCGCCACAAGCCAGTTATCCCAGTGGTAACTTTTCTGACACCTCTTGCTTAAAACTCATAAAATCAAAAGGATCGATAGGCCACGCTTTCACGGTCTGTATTCATACTGAAAATCAAAATCAAGCGAGCTTTTGCCCTTTTGCTCTACGCGAGGTTTCCGTCCTCGCTGAGCTCGCCTTAGGACACCTGCGTTACCATTTGACAGATGTACCGCCCCAGTCAAACTCCCCGCCTGACGCTGTCTCCGGAGCGGGTCGCGCGACGAGTCGCGCTTAACGCTAGAATCGTGGACCCGGTGGGCCCGCTTCCCGCATCACCCGATAAGTAAAGAAACGATGAAAGTAGTGGTATTTCACCGGTGGCGTGAGCCTCCCACCTATTCTACACCCCTCATGTCTCTTCACAAGGTCAGACTAGGGTCAAGCTCAACAGGGTCTTCTTTCCCCGCTAATTCTGCCAAGCCCGTTCCCTTGGCTGTGGTTTCGCTAGATAGTAGATAGGGACAGTGGGAATCTCGTTAATCCATTCATGCGCGTCACTAATTAGATGACGAGGCATTTGGCTATTTGAAGTATATAACTTGCACGTAATAAAGCCTCGTGTAGGCAAAAGAGAATAAATTTCTCAAGGCAATTTCGTCGCAGGAGCAGCAGCAGGGACCGGTGTCCCACCGTTATCAGAAGGGTACCACGTATCTACTAGCAATTTAAGGGGCGGAGCCCGGCTGGTAGTGGGTTCTCAGAGGTCATGCCCTTCTGAAGCTGGGGTGGGACACTGGTCCCTTGATAAGTATCGCGCAGGCAAGATAGTTATCTGCGCATGAATGAATTAAATATATGTATCGAGCCTTTAATTGCTATTTCCGCAAGTATTCCGAGCTGATTCTTGGACAGCTTAGTGCCTCCGTAGAGTCTCTTTGTGGACAGAATGGCACCTCGCGCACCGATGATGCATCCTTCGGCCGAGGCGGAGGAAACATCGTATAATTGAGCGATGGATTTAAGAATAACGGTAGTACCGTATTTAACTGATTTAACTCGGTCTGCGTCGGCGAGTGTGGAACGATGGGCCTCGAACGGAATCGCCACATCAATTATATACACGTGACTATTCTTCCTATCAATTGCCACGATATCCGGTCTGTAGTTACCTGTTCCTGTATGGATCAATGGTTCAGTAATTATGGAGTCGTATTTCTTCTCCAAAAATCTAATAAGCTGTTTGCATGTTTTATTATGGCGTTCGATTCTAGCCTTTAGCATATGGGGGCATCTCTGCAGGATATGAGAAATGGATTCGATAGGTGCATTGCAGTGTCGGCATGCGGTAATTCCCCCCATGAATGCTAAAGTACCTCTGCATGGTAGTGTCTTTCCTTTCAATGCTATGGCTTTAGTATAATAGCTTCCCGTGAGAATTTTCGGCTTATTGATCCAGGCAGTAGATGCTGGGTGATCAAATGTTTCACAACCTTGGCCGTGTTTGGTTAATGCGAAGGCCTGTTGCTTTTCAGTAAGAACTTCAGAAATATGTGCTTGAACCATAGGTTTGTCGGCTTCAATGGTAGGTAGATTTATAGCCTTTGCAACTTTACGTAGTTGCTTCTGGATATGATCGGAGGCATACATAGCCTTAATAATAGGGTCGCTAGATTTAGCAAGTCTCATAAAAGCACCATGCCGTAGTTTATTAGCGGTTAAGTTTATATCCGGGAGTCCGATTCCTCCGAGCGCAGTAGGTAACGTGAGAAAGTTCTTGCTGCAAGTGTCCGGGAGGTGCAGAATTTTCCGAACACATTTATTTATGCAACATGATAGTCTATTCAAAGCGCTCGATTCATAGGTGTGGTTACTAAAATTATGGTATAATCTTGGCAGAACGAATTGTCGGATGATATCGATTTTTTGATGGGGCTTGAGAAAAGCCTCTTGCACACCGTTTAACCATCGTTGTGTACTCTTAATGATATTCTTATTTGCCTTTCCGGTGTATCCGAATTTTTGCCCAAGGTATTTAGTAGTCTCTCCAGGAGGAATAACAGGTATAGTCTGATCGTTCACCTTCCATGTAGACGTTGTTATTGGTAAAAGTTTCGTAATTTTTCGATTACCAATACGGTGAGTCACAGTGGAGCCAAAGACCGCCGATTTGTTCGCATTTATAGACATATGTCTGTCATGGAAAAATACTTGGCAGCATTGCAGGAGCTTCGCTAACCCTTCTTTACTCTCAGCGAGAAGAACTAGATCATCGGCAAAAGCGAAGGCATTATGTTTGTAATTGAAGCAGTTCATACCGATATGTGACGGTAGATTGTCAAGAAGTTCGTCGAGAACTAGATTAAAGAGGAGTGGACTGAGAGGGCACCCCTGCTTCACACCACATCTTATCGGAATGGGGTCCGATAGAGAGTTCGGAAGTCTAAGTTGTGTCGTGATCCTAGTATAGAGATCCTTTACCACGAGTCTGAAGTGGTTAGGTACATTGTGTCTCTTTAAAGCCCGGTCGATCGTATCATGGTGAATCGAATCAAAAGCTTTAGCAAGGTCAAGGAACATTATATAGTGTGAGCGATTGTTGTTCCTATAGTTCGTAATTAATGATTCCAACAGTGTAGTGTTCTCTAGACATCCATCAGTAGGGATGAATGCTTTCTGTTTGCTATTGATAGAGATAGCGTCCTTTAGCCGGTAGTTTAGGATCTTGGTATAAAGCCTGAGTATATAAGACCCTATCGTGATAGGGCGCCATTTTGAAGGATCATCTTTGATCGGTTCTCCTTTAGGCAGCAGATTAGTGTAGTTGGTTCTTAGGGCATCTGGGATTGTACCCTTCATAAACCAAATGGTGAACAGTGTAGCCAAGTCATAAGGGCGGATACGGGAAAGATCCTTGTAGAAAATTCCATCCGGACCTGCCGACCCATCCCTTTTCATAGATTTCAAAGCCGTAGTGACCTCTTGTATGGAGATTGGTTGAGATAGGTTTTGCGTATCCTTCTCATTATAGAGCATTTTCTTGGGTATCGGCATGTTATCTTCTTGTGGTTCTTTACTGAACACTTTTGTAAAATGTGTAAAGGCAATTGCCGGGTCAGGCCCTTCGTTACTGATAGTAGTTCCGTCTAATAGGTTTCGAGCCAGGTTCCTTTTATTTTTACGATACAGTTCTTGTTGGATGGGATATAAAATTTTCTTCCGTTTCCTTTTGGACAGGTTGTTATTTATAATAGGGTTGTTAATCGATTTGTTAATCGAGTTTCGTATTTTCTTTCGACCAATTATTTTCAGAATATTAGAATAGTCTGGAGAGTTGTTGTCTTTAACGCATTTGATGATCTCCAGCAGATGTAGTTGTAACTGTGAAGTATTACGCCCTCTGGTTGAGTGGGTGTATTCATCAAGGTATTCGATCATCCTGACATCATCCGAATCATTTGTAGTAATAATATCGTTATCTATTGAAGTATCAGTAGCCGGTATATCCTCGGCTTTGAAGGCAGTAACGTAATCTTTATATGATTGTTTCCTTCTTTGATATTTTATAGCCTCTAGGCTGCGGTTAGGCAAGGTCTCTTTGAGGGCCTTGATGAATTTTATGTTTGGATGTAAAGAGGCCTCGTATTTTGCCATAATCATAATATCTTCAGGAGACCAGATATCCTTTTTCCTAGATTCATCTTGTTCGGTAAGCATGAACTCTGAGATATGTGATCTTTTCATATGGAGCCTTAGTCCAGAAAAAGTGGAAAAAGACTTGATGCAGGAGCTGCATTTAAACTCTTTCGTGAGAGGTGTAGTAATGCTGTTGCACTTCGGAAAGTGGCAAGAAATCGATCGGATAGATTCAAACTTTGCGTGACATTTCGTACACGAGTAATCAATCGAGAGGCCGTGATCTCGGAGGTGCTTAAAGATTACCGGGTGGCCAGATAAGATCTTGTCACAGTGGCGGCATGTAAATATAGCGGTATCTGTGGGGTAGGATAGCGTAAGCGAATCGGTGTCGTGAGTATTACAGATTTGTCCACACACTTCAGACATAGTAAAATTTATTACAAAATACAAAATATATATATAACACAGAGTAAATACAATATAACAGAGTAATATAGCAAAAATATTATGCAAAATCAGGTCCAATAGGACGCAACGAAAGAGCCGAGCGAAACTCGCTTTCGATACGGCAAATCCACGGCAGTAAACTATTTTACGCCGTGTAGAAGCAGACAGATTAATTTAAATCAAACAACCAAGTCCGTATCAAAAGACAATAACAGTGAATGCTTGTTAGCCTGTATGTATGGTAACATACATACAGTTGCCCAGGGTGAACCAGACAGCGAATATTTCGGTTTAAAAGCGGATTTATTAGAAATAATTCGATCTCATTCGAGGAGGTCAGCATTCGTCTCACCCCAAGAGAGTCATAGGTACTCCCGCCGTTTACCCGCGCTTCGTTGAATTTCTTCACTTTGACATTCAGAGCACTGGGCAGAAATCACATTGCGTCAATGCCATGGTTTCGGACGTCGCAATGCTTTGTTTTAATTAGACAGTCGGATTCCCCGTGTCCGTACCAGTTCTAAGTTGGCTGTTTGGCGCCGGCCGAAGCGACCCCGAAAGACCGCCAAGCCAGGAAGGTCCACGGAATGGGCCCGGCACTAGTCCGGGCTCGCCCGGCAGAGCAGGCCTCGCCCAGTCACGGCACGCGCCCGGTCCCGCTTCACTCCCCGGCCCGACCGACCCAGCCCTTAGAGCCAATCCTTTTCCCGAAGTTACGGATCTAATTTGCCGACTTCCCTTACCTACATTGTTCTATCGGCCAGAGGCTATTCACC
>NW_022686927.1:30339-32922 GCF_011630105.1 Anneissia japonica | reverse complement strand
AGATATATGACCACGGGCAGCCCCGAGAAGCATCCCGAACCACGGAGGATCGGGTGGTTCTCGCAAGTGCACTTCCAAGTTCGAAACGGCTTCGCTGCCCGGCCGCTTGCCGCACAGCCCTCCCTCAAGTAAAATGCAATGAAACCATATACATTACTATCTATTTGTAATATTACATGTGGTACAGCATGCGCTGATATCCAGTATAATACCTACTCTAAGAAAACCACTGCAGACCTAATGACAAGCGGTACAGCATGCGCTGATATCCGGAGTAATTGTGAAGAAACACACACCCAGTTAACATGTGGTACAGCATGCGCTGATATCCACTGTAATCCCCAGAAGGATGTACTTATAATAGTTATACATTCATAATATTTATTGATATTGTTTTATAGTTCATTTCCAATGTGGACGGGACGTTGCTTGCGCTCAAAATGCCATAGAATAAATATTATATTCAAAGAAATACACAGCATGTACAGCATGCGCTGACACATGAGCAAATGAGTAACAGAAACAAATAATTGTGATGAAAAAAGCTCAGAGACGAGCTAAGCTAGAGCGTAGAACTTTAGCTATTGTTAAGGGTAAAATGACCTGGTCTGATGTACCGTTTGAAAGCGTTGCTCGACCATCTGCCAGAAACCATAATTTCGTACTCGGCAGCGCCTAGGCTATGTAGTTCGGTCGGTTGCCCTTCCTATCCTGAAAGAGTGTGTGTTGAAACGCCTGTGGTCTAGATTGGCATAACGTGCGCACAATCTTAGTGTTTCAGACAGATGTGCCCTGTTTACTGGTGTACCAGTTGGAAATACAAAATATTGACGTTCCACTTTGGGGCGAATTTTTCCGTATAGTTGTAGTGCTTTTTACAGGGCACAGGCAGCTTCCACGATTTTCCTTAAGTAAATATTTTGGATGTGGACCTTTGCTATGTTTGAACGTGCGGAAAGTGATGACTACTTTATCCTTATGAAGTACTATGTCGTTGGACGTTAGCGCATGTTCAGGAGTTTTCGTAGCAACAATTTCGCTGGCTCGTAGGCAGGCAAAATAGCATGTTAGAAATAGAGCTTTATAGAGAGTGAAATCATAACGCGAAGTGGTTGCGAATTGGAGGTTCTTTATTAGTTTAGAGGCGCAGAGTGGTAAATTTTTTCGAGACTGTCGGATCCTCCATGTAAGAAATCTTGTGCATGAATGAAATTGCACTAAGGTGTGTTTTAACGGTAGAGACTGCAAGTCCAGATATTATCAAATAGCACACGTAAAGGGATAAGGCTTGTTGGGTTGATGGCATACGTAGCGGTAGGTTATGTCGTCGTAGAAAGTGACGAAAATGTGTCCATTGCTTAATGTAAGACTTAGCAGTGTCTTTTGCTAACGATCCCCAGGTAAGTGTCTGTTCAAAAAAGCAAAGTTCTCTGGTAGCAGGTGTGTCGGAATTTGTAGAGGATGCGGCTGCATGTTGCTCTCTTTTAGTAGCTTTCCTGTTACCTGAAACCGAGACAGTACATCACACAAAATGTTCTTTTTTCCTGGTATATGTCTGGACGTGAGGTTTATATTGTTAACAAGCAGAACAAGCAATATGGGGCGAGCGATATGCATAACACTGTCATTGCTTGAGGTTTTCTTATTTAGAATATAAACGTTATCTAGGTTATCACTGTGAAAAACAACATGAGTGTTTGCTAACTGTTTTGCAAATATTGAGAGCATGATAAATATAGGATAAAACTATGATGTCAAAGGATTTCCATACAGATGGCCAGGTACCTTGTATCCATTGATTATTGAAGGTTGCCCCATAACCGGACATAGAAGCGTCGGAGTAGAAGTGTAAACAATCCGAGTCTAATTTTTTTGGGCATTTTTATGAGGGTTGTTCCGTTGTATTTGAACAAAAAATGAAGCCAGGTCTTAAGGTCGTCTTTTGTACCCTGTGTGAGTTTTACACGACTAAACGGGGATGTCTTTCCTGCAGTGAGGCGGTATAACCTACACAAAAAGGCACAACCAGGTTTAATAACACAGGTCGCAAATTGTAACTTCCCAAGTAATGACTGCAATTCGTTAAGTGTTATTTCATCTACAGAAAGAAGTTTCTTAATCTCAAATGTGTGGCGTTTCAACTTATCTAGGGGAGGCCGTGCTTCCATCTTACATGTTTCAAGCTCTACCCCAGGAAATGTAAACTTTGTAGTTGGTGCCACTCTTAACTATAAGAATGGAATTATATTTGTTGAAATTTCATGGTTCATTGTTATAGAAGGATTGTACAGAACTAAAATAACATCATACTGTCAAATGACTAACCTTGAGCCTTTGTCAGGGAAGGTTTGGATTTAAGCTTATCACATCAACTTTTTTTAAATGTACAGCAACAAAATATTACATGAAAGTCACTGATTATATAGTACACTTATAATAATAAATGGATAACTTATAATACTTATATAGTACAGTAGAAGTGGTTGGCGCATCGGTTGTGGTTTGGACTCCCAACCTCGAGGTCGGGGGTTCAAAACTCTCGCTGTGCAAGTCGCTTGTGTCCTTGGGCAAGGCACTTTATCT
>NW_022686927.1:29898-30305 GCF_011630105.1 Anneissia japonica | reverse complement strand
GGAGTAAAAGTGGGTACCTGGTAGGTTCAAACACAGCCTGCGCTGAATACAGCTGCAACATTATGGAATTCCCCTATGGGGCCTGAGTGTGTGTTCCATATGTACTTGATCATGTGATCCGGGGTAATAATGTTCAGCGCATAGAGAAGTTTGATATGCGCTATATAAGTATACAATAATAATAATAATAATAATACACACAAACTTTTTTTTTTGTCTTTCGTGGGTGCATCCCACCTTTATTTCAACCATCATATTTTGCAAAATTTGTTTTCAAAGAGGTATGTCAATATAATTTTTCCTACCAATATAATTTTTCCACAACGTATTGCGAAGTACGCAATAAATAATCCTATGTAACATGAGGGTAATTTAGGTATGGAGATACAACTCCACAGGTAATAAAT
>NW_022686927.1:22775-28026 GCF_011630105.1 Anneissia japonica | reverse complement strand
TCGACATTACCTCAACAACTAAAATAAATAACAATGCTGAGAGAGGACACCCTTGGCGTATGCCACCGTTCATTAAAAAACTTTCAGATATCCATCCGTTGTTTATTATGAAACTCTCTGTATTGGTATACATTATTTCAACCCAATGTAAAAATTGGTTCCCAAAACCAAAACTTTTCAGACATTTGAACATGAAGTCTCTGTTTACTGAGTCAAACGCCTTTTCAAAATCTATAAATATTAAGGCTCCTTCTTTATTATATTTATCAGTGTAGTCAAGTAGGTCTTCAATTAAGCGAATACTTTCTCCAGAAAATCTACCCTTTATATAACCCTTCTGATTATGATTAATGATAGTACCTATTACTTTTTGTACTCTAGAGGTAAGTATATGGGCTAAAATCTTGTAATCAATGTTGAGAAGTGGTATTGGTCTCCAATTTTCAATTTTTTCTCTTTCCCCTTTCTTGTATAACAAAGTAATAATGCCTCTACGTTGGGATGTGGATAATTTGTTATTAACGAAGCTGTAGTTGAGTGCATCGCATAGGAGGCAATTTATATGCTTCCAGAATACACGATAAAATTCAACTGAAAGTCCATCTATACCTGGACTTTTATTTAAACTCATCTTTAGTACAGCCATCTCGCATTCTTCCGTTGTTACTAAACCTTCACATTTATTCATGTCTTCAAGTGACAGCTTGTTAACGTTTGAACCACTAATATAATTTGTAATATTAGAACTAGGAACTTCCTTTTTTTGATATAAGTTTTTGAAAAAGGATACCTGTTCGTTAAGAAGTTAAGAATACACACAAACTTTTGGAATAATTAATATTCTCAAATAAATGACTTATCAGACAGCATCAGACCAGGATTACCCATCCAGTGTGCTTTGAATTAATACAAATAAAGTCACTACCCCAGGAGCAACCGAGCACAAAAGGTGGATTAATAACTGCTTAATGTTAGCCTAAACTATTCAGGTTCTTTGGAGTACTTCTGATGTCCAAAATCTGTTAGTGTTTAGTGTTGGTTTAAGAATGTTTTGATGCTTATTAGTAATAGAGAAAGTAGTGAGCAAGGGGAGGAGCAGGAGGGAGAGGAGCTTTACCTGTAAGTATAGTAATCATTCAACTTTATTGGTGAATTATATGGTGTAATATTTCCCTTTTCACTTAGTTTATTTGTGCAACATTAACATCAAAAAGCCTACAATTCAGGTTCTTTGCAGTACTTTAAAGGGGGGGGGGGGGGGNGGGATGAAACGAATTATTTTTAATTTAAAATAGAGGGATGGGCGAGCACAACGACGGTGATGGCACTCGATTTTGGGGCGCGGTATTCGAAATAATATTTCAAACATTAGAGGCAAACAAACACTCTTTTAAATAAAGTACATTAATTTACATGTTAATTATTAAATCCATGGAACTATCTAAGATCTACTACTACAGCATTACTACTAAAATGCCGGTTTTTCGTCGTGGAATGTGGATGATACCTTGAAAACTAGCTCAAATTTGCGCGGAAAATGGCTTGGAAAAATGTGCAGAGATACATTGGCAATGGTTATATACAGTATCCAGATTAGTTCAAAGACTAATTTTCGGCATTCTGCTCGGAAATACAACCACCTGCATTAGGCGTGGCCCTGGTTCCATGCATGCTGCATATCTGGCCATTAACAGAACTGGTCCATGGCACCCGGATTTTGGAGAAAAAAAAACCCGGGTTATACATCCTGCTGGTTTGTTGAATAGCGAAGGGTTCTTAAATTATTTATTGCCACTGAAGCCCATGAGATGAAGTGAGTGATTGTAATGGGTTTCTTGTTTACATTCCAATGGCATGACATTCTGTCTCTTATACACATCTAGATGTGTATAAGAGACAGCTCCTAATGGACTCTTAAAACCAATTAAAGTTAAGTTTATGGAGCTGCTAACAGCTCCCTCTGGACCATTTGACAGCTCACTCTCAACTACCAGACAGCTCACTATATGGACCATTTCTGCTAACGGGGACTTTTGCCTCATGTGCTGGATCAAAAACTAGTAGAGGGTCAAATGTCCAGCCATTTTGATGGTCAAAATACAGGGGCATAATTATTACTGTACATTAGAAAAGATTGAGAAACAAGATAGTCTATTATACATATATTGTTATTGTCTTCATTTTTAAACTAATTTTTATTTTTATATTAAAAAAAAGTAGTATATTAATGAAGTAATAAATTCTATTCAAAATAATTAGGTCGCAGCTATGTTACACCACTTTGCAATGCATTTGAATATGGGCTTTTCACAGTGATGGTTAATTAGAATATATATATATATTTTCAACAAAAATTATCATTGATGATTAGTGCCAGAATGATTAATTCCTTATAAAGATATTGTAATATCAATACTAATTATTTTTGAATGGTGTAAGAATAGTCTGTTCAAACTTTTTATTGTACTTCTCTTCTTACAGGAAATGCTGACATGTTGGATATCGATGGCTTTCATTTGGTAGGTGTTTAACAGGCTAAAGAAATCTGACAGAAGGGTCATCCCATCTTGCACTGTGTGGGCGATTAGGGACAAGTTCGCAGAAGCTTTGAAGACTGCCCTGGGATTTATGATGCTAAAGAAGATAATGAAATAAACTTTGTTCGAAGAATTATTTATAAATTGTGATGGAAGGTACAGGTGATAAGTCCATCCACATTAATGCAACAGATCTTATGTAAATAGATTCATTCTTGAAAATTCATGTGACAAACTGTTTTTTTTTACAATCTCATCATTCATGAAAGGAAATGTCAGCATAGGCCTAGAGCTTTTGTATATCTGGACCAGTCAGTTGTGTGTAACCTTCCAGACCTAGTATGTAATTGAAATTGTTGCTATTGATGCGAATAGGCCAGCAAAGTTGATTTCAAGAACATTTTGTTAAGTACAGTACAATGTTTTTTGTATCTTCCCCACTCTCGTCTCATATTTTAAAATTTTAAGCTAATACAGTATGAATTAGAATTTTGTGTACAGTGAATAAATGTAACTTGTTCTTCCCTATTCTTTACATTGGTATAAACTACAGTAACTATAAATCCATATATTTAATAATTTGATAATAAATAGAGTGTGTAAAATGCATTGATATATATTGTAATACCTGACTGCTTTAATGTTGCTTTATTCTGTGTACAGTAAAACAATTTTATATTAACTGTGAGAAAATATACTTGTAATAAATTATTTGCCATGTACAAGGATGATAAATTGTGTTTCAAAATATTTATTTAGTAACATCAGTAGTCTTGAATTTACTGTATGTACAACAATCACTACGTAAAGCACCAAAAATATGGATGTTGAATATCATCGTGAAAGAAGAAATCTTAGCTATGGTAAATAATACAAGACAATCAGACATGATAAATAGAGCAGTGCAGTTAACTTGCCTAAGACGACTAATAATATACTCTATTTTACATGCCGAATTGTTGTGTTTTCCATTACCATAAGTGCAAGTCAAATTTATTAATATTAAAGATATTTTGCAAGTGAAACAGGTACAGTAATACTGGTACAGTATTTATTTATTTATTTATTATAAATTTGGCATGCAATATAAACCAGATGCTGCAATATAAACCAGATGCGTAAAAAACAAAACACTGTGTGTGGCATTTCAGTATATCTTCAGAAAAAAAAATCACTAGATAAATCATTTTAATTTAATTATTTAGAAACATTTTGGCCTCAATCACTTGCTGCAGAGCTCTGAGGATCGCCACCTTCTGCTAACCATGGATTGGACATGTCCATTTGATCATGTCCACACAGATGGAACTGTTTACATCACATCCATTTGAGCCAGTCATTTGCTCCTATTGAGGAATAAATATACAGTAGTTACAATAATGCAAAACCAGGTTTGTTAAAAATCAAAAATGTTATCAAACATTGGCATTTGTTGCTTTATCAATAACATGTTATCAACAAATCATACTGAGATACTGTATGTACTAATCTGAAAAGACATTCATAAATTGACAGTATTTTCAGATTTTTTAATTACTTGATTGAAGCCTTCCTGTCTGCTAGTGTGTAATGTATTATTGTTGTTTCTTAATAAAACTGACACACCATGCTGATATTTTTTTATCATTCCAATATATTTGTTTCAGGTACTCTGGCTGAACAGTGATGAGATATTCACTTAATTTTCTTTTGCTCACCTTAAATTGTGTTTAGCTTCCATTACAAGTTTCAGCAAACAACCAGAGTGTTTCTTGCTAACGTCTTGCTGGGTGCTTGTATTCTTACCACCTTCTTTCGTAGATGCAAATGTTGGGTGGTTGTACTCACGGCAAATGTTGTGGTATGTTTGTCTCATCATGGTGACTGGCAAATACCTATCATCTATGTGAGGAGAGTGTCATGTTTCGGCCTATCACATATCTTGTCCTACAAAAATATATATGTATATATTTTATTTGAATTCCACATTTCAACAACAGCTGAAAGTTAGGTTTGGAGTAACGGGGCATTATTGTTGTGTAGCCTAGCTTCTAGGCCTACAGTATATCAATAATAATCTTATTGTTACAGGAATTGGTGTTGGCTCTGATGATATACTGTAGTGTCATAGCACATCACCTTTATTTAGACAGTGCATTTTTTAGAAATTAATTTTAGGCCTAGGCCTAGGCAGTTTTTCATAGGACCAGGCCTATTACTAGGCCTATAGTATACTATTATTAGTAGGCCTAGCCTAGGTCTATTATGAAAAAAAATGCACTAGCACAATTAATGTGACAAAGTCGCCATGGCATGGCATGACAAGTCTAGGCTAGTAAGTAGAAACCTACTAACTTTACCGTCAGCTGGATAAGGCTGCGTGCCAACTCACCTGCTGCGGGACTGGAGCAGTGTCCCGGACAGGAGTGCGCTACTGCTGCTGGGTAGACACTGACTGTGCTAATCCTGGCATAGGTGTAGGCCTAATTATAAACAAGTCATCGGACTGATATAAATGTATTAATTCAATTGAATTATTCCTCCATGATTGAATTGACGTTGACTAAAACGTCTCTCTGTAACTGCGTACGTAAACGATCACAAAAACTCACGACTTCGCACCAGGGACGTAGCCAGGATTTTGAAAGGGGGGGAGTCGTTATGCGAATTACGTATGACCCTGGCGGGGTCAAGGGGGCGAATCCCCCTGTGAAGTAGCGCAATCTGAACGTTCT
>NW_022686927.1:16285-22625 GCF_011630105.1 Anneissia japonica | reverse complement strand
GGGGGGGGGGGCGCCTTGAATCCACATCTGCTCAAAACATTCTTTATCCAGAATAGTCATAATCACGAAAAATGGACATGAAAAACCAGATCACATCCTAAAAACAAACAGCAATCACTAAGACATACATCAGGACCCGACTCGATGGAGTTTAATATCATACCCAGGGAAGGGCACAGATCTGTTTTGAAAGGTGGAGGGGGAGGGCATTTTGTGAGTCGACACCCACCTCAGCCCCACCATGGCTGGGGCTGAGGTGAGAAAATTTGAGGAAATAGTACCTCTAGATGGCTAGAAATGACACTTTTAATAAAATTCATCATCATCACATCACCATTAGTCAAAATAAAGCGCCAAAAAAATTCTCATGATCTTTCATCAGGGATTTTTGACAACCATAGAGATCTTATTATTGTGTGTGTGTATACCATAGAAAACAAAGCTTAAAAACATTGTCTTTGAGTATGTACTTTACATAGGCCTACTTCAAAAACGTGATTTCACAACCACCTCAGCCCCACCATGGCTGGGGCTAAGGTGAGAAAATTTGAGGAAATAGTACCTCTCGAGATGGCCGGAAATGACACTTTTATATAGTAAAATTCATCAATATCACATTACCATTATAATCAAAATGAAACGCCAACAAATTTCTCATGATCTTTTATCAGGAATCTACTTAATATCCAGGACAACTTAGGCCTAATTAGAGCTTACTAAGCTTTAACTATATATACTATAGTATGATCAACAAATCATAACTTTTTTTCGCATTTAACACAATTTTCTTCTCTTTTTATTGCTATTAATATTATTATCAATTATTACTATCGTCATCATCATCATTGTTATTATTATTATTACTATTAGTAGTAGTATTATTAAACAAACATGATCTTTTATCAGTGATTTTTAACAACTATAGAGATCTTATTAATGTGTGTGTGATATACCATAGAAAAAAACATAGAAAAAAAAGCTTAAAAACATTGTCTTTGAGTATGTACTTTACATAAGGGTACTTCAAAAACGTGATTTCACAACTTCCTCAGCTCCACCATGGCTGGGGCTGAGGTGAGAAAATTTGAGGAAATAGTACCTCTCGAGATGGCCGGAAATGACACTTTTATATAGTAAAATTCATCATCATCACATTACCATTATAGTCAAAATGAAACGCCAACAAATTTCTCATGATCTTTAAACAGGGATCTACTTAATATCCAGGACAACTTAGGCCTAATTATAGCTTACTAAGCTTTAACTATATATACTATATTATGATCAACAAATCACAACTTTTTTCGCATTTAGCACAATTTTCTTCACTTTTTATTTTTATTAATATTAATATCAATTATTCCTATTGTCATCATCATCATCATTGTTATTATTATTATTACTATTAGTAGTAGTATTATTAAACAAACATTTAAAGAAACTTGCAAAAGGATAAAAACGAAATTGAACCACAGTATCGCATTTCTATTTTAAAAGACCTGGCCTGAGATTTATGGATTTGAGATTTTTTTTAAATCACGCTTAGGCCTATGTGTTCTATTATGCCTATGTATAACGTGTACGTGTAAAATTTTAACACTGTGTACAAAGGAGGGGAGCCGGGGCTCCCACGGCTCCCCTCCCCTGGATACGTCCCTGCTTCGCACTAGTGATGTATTGTCTAGGCTAGTCGCTCGATCGTCGCGACGATTTTTCGATCAGCTGCTGCTCGCCAAAATTGACAGACTGGTCTTGAATATTAATGAGTTGGTTAGAAAATGCTACCAAGCTACTGAAAAAACTGATCAGCCTCGTTTTCACCTGATTTTCCAGTCTCATCATATCATGTTTTGTTTCTGTAATTATCGTTACATCTCAACATTTTGAATTTTTGAACTCAGGAAAGGTTAAATAATCAATATATGCCCAATTGTCGCACCCCCTCTTTAACGTAATGATGTCCAACACAATTATCAGTGTCTATTTTTGGTGTAATAATGTTCTGATGCTTATTAGTAATGGAGAAAGTAGTGAGCAAGGGGAAGAGAAGGAAGAAGAGTTCTTCTTATAATAGTCATTCAAATTTAATGGTAGATTTTAGGGTGTAATTTTTCCCTTCTCACTCAGTTTGTCTGTACAACACCAACATCACCTTTAATTTCTTCAAAATGATACATTTATTCCAAAATTGGCTTTGGTTGACTTTTCTGTCATGGTGAGATGCCTTTTGGAAATTAGAGTACTTTTTCTATTTTTTTAAGTCTCAGCAGAGGTATACTAGGCCACCATGCATTATTTTTGTTGATCTTGTGTTTGTACATTGGGCAAGTAGGTAAAATACCCCAAATTTCAATGAAGAAAATAGTGCACCAAAGTTAAATTTAACTTGACCCAAATGCGGATTACAACTGTGTCAACAATCGGTGTAAGTCTCTTAGTGTTGCTCTGACTGTTTATTTGGCTACAAAACCAGTTGCTACGGTTTGATACCAAATATCTGTGAAAAATGTTTTTAAAAGTGAGCATAAACATAGTATAAAAGTTAAAGGTTCTTGCATAACAATATAAAACATAGTTTTAACCATAAGTTTGCTTTAGGCCCTTATTCTAACCTAATAATTGGATGTGGACCTCCCCTTGACTCATTTTTGGTAGAAATATATAAAGTTAACTGGAAAAGAAAATAAAAGCTGGAATATAATTATTTCAACTCTATTTGTTTTTTACATGTTTGATGTATTTTACATTCATAGAAATGTTAACTCTGAGTATTGTTTTTTTTAAATCTTCTTTAGGCAAAGAAAAAAATCACACAAGAAATTGGTATGCAAACATTACATTTGCTTTCTTTATCTTGTAGGATATTTAACTGAACTTGACTTTATTCAGTATATCACAATATTACTACAAAAACAGCAAATATAGCAATGACTTAAAAGTTAAAATATACCTTAAAATATTGAAAAAGATTAAAATTAAACGCGACGTTGAAATGTAATACGCTGAATTGGACTCGTTGTTCTCATAGGCTTTTATTACACTCAGTTTCGTATCAATGGAAATACACTGTCTTGGTCATTTCGAGGCAGAAGCCATTGTTGAAATGTACATTACATTTGACTTAATTATGTTTCAATCAATCAATTAAACAATCAGGTCTATGATCCTCCCATGCTCCCTACCTACCAATGAAAAGGTGTCATTTAAAATAATACGTACAAATAATTCATTTAAATTGCATATATTTTCTGTCATTTCTTATCTAAACCCTATTCATTGTTTACAAAGTTCATAAGCGTAAACCAATTAATTCCCAGACGCGCGTCCTGTAAAGTTTGTCAACCACAGCTATGCGCTCCTTTGATGTTAACCGACTGTTGCTATTAACGATGACAGCGGTCTAATGTCGTCTCTGTAAGACGGTCTAAATTTAGATCGGCATGTCCCTGGAAAGAGACCAGTGACTGGTGTTCCTTTAATAGTTTATCTTCTTGGCAATGACTTTACCACGTCTTATTATCGCCGTTAGTCTTTTTATAAACGATGCTTTAATTGATAAAATAAAGACTCGTAAAACACAATTGATGTTCAATTGCTTTAATACACTTGAAGTTTCTTGTTGTGCAATAGAATAAATGAACAAAAGCACTCAACATTCACACGGATAATAGCTTTAAAAAGTTACCTAAAATCGTTTTACGATCGCATGATGATGTCATCGGCTAAACACCGTTCGTAAAATAGAAGGTTCGTAATTGAGAGTTCGTAATTGGGAAGGTCGACTGCAGTCGATCTTCTCAATTACGTACCCTTTGGTCTAAAAGGCGTTCGTATTTGAGAAAATTCGTAATTGAGAAGTATGAAAAAATAGCGCCCTCTGGATAGATTTTTTAACCATGTGTGTGCGCTTAACGATCGTCACGGCCTATTGGTATGGTCTATGACTGGTCTAAGTTTACACCGAATATTTACAATGTGCAGTACTTCGTAGCAAACAACAACAAATTCTAAACTATTATATATTATTACTGTATAGACGAACCTCTCTCCATTGTGCCATTATTTACCCATAGCCTCCGTGCCCACAGCCGATGCAAAATCAAGAAGTACTCCGCATGGGCGACGATCATTCGTTTAACCATGTGCTTGTTGCGCAGATGGATTTATGCTTTGCGCTGATTGGCTATGCACGCTCCAGGGTTTTAGCATTGTGAACCAGCCGCCGCACTGCTGCCAGCCTTTCATCGCGAGTCCGCAATACACGAACGAACGTATAATACGTGATTCAAACAGATAAATTACAAACGCATAAGATGGGTATGATTTAAACAAATAAAACAACAAACACATTAGACGGACATGAACGAATTCTGTCTCTTATACACATCTAGATGTGTATAAGAGACAACCAATGGACGGTTTTACAAATGAACATGTACCGGTACGCATGTAAAATGTGCAAGTTGTGATGATATATCGCTTCTGTCTTTATTCATAAATGAGGGATACTAATTGAAAGTATCCCTTCTTAATTTCCCCGTTTTTTTTATGAGGGGGGGGGAGGGGTGGCTTTTTTTTTCCCCACCATTTTCAGTACAATACTGTACAGTACACATCATACGGGGAAAAAAATCCGTCATCGACTTCTGTCTTAAATAGTTGAACCTCTGTTTGGCAGCTTCATCTCGCCATTTCCTCACTTGCATTAGGTGAATATAATCCACATCCCCTTATCTTCCAGCCACATCAGCAGGTTTTCAGCATCGTTAAAAGCTGTTGATGCGTTGACTCTTGGGAGGTGACTAACTTCTTGTTCATCATCAGATGAATCGTGCTCCTGCGATGTTTCCACACCACTGATGATTTGATCATCCGTTAGCCACTGACACCCTGGATCGTCTGCGCCTTCAGTCAGCCATTGAACAGGTCCCATCTACTCGCTATCATCGGCTTGGTATCCGAGTTCTTCAAACATTACATCGAATTCAGCCGAGTCACCGTCATCATGATGGTTTCTTTGATGAGGATTGGAGTCGTTGTTCGGCTCTTCTCCAAGAAGTTGTCGCCAGCTACGACTTAGGTTTTCTTCTTTTTTTTTTAAACATGAGAACAATAAGTGTGATTGTGTTATTCATTCAAATGTGATCTTTTCTAACATATTAATTAGCATCTTAAATTCCTGTTCAACTTTTAATTTCCATTTTACTTATAAATTCCAATCCAATAACAATGATCTATAATCAATGTATAATTAATGTTCATTCAATGTTCAGCAATCCTATCAATGTTTAATCAATGTTCAATAATCAATGTATAATCAATGTTCATTCAATGTTCAATAATCGACTTTCAGCAATCAAATCAATGTTCAATTGTGATGGTCATAAGACTGTCATAAGAAGAGAAGTTGATGAGTAAGTATAAGAGACAGTGATAAAACTGGTTATAACCATGTTGAAAAGTTTTTGGAGACATTAGGTCATTGGACATCAGAAATTAGTAAAATATAGTGAGGGCAAATTCAATTCAATATATATTTATTGAAAATATAATTTAAGTTTTGAAATGTAGAAGATGGAAACCAAAACACATAAAAAACATCAAATGATTAAAAATACACTTACATCATCATTAAGATAAATTATTAACTTTACAATTACAATATTAAACAAAAAACCCTCCATTATTAAATATATCATGATACCAATTATAAAGGTTTAAAATTATTAATATTGCTGTAATTACTTAAATTATTCACTTTAAAAACCATAAGAAGCCTTCTTTATGGGCCCGGTCGCGATTTTTTCCCCGTACGAAACATTTGCATGAAACTTCACTCGGGCCATCTCGGATTGACTCGAGTGAGTACGATACGAGGAACAAGAGCAGACACTTCGCAATGTCGTGACGCTCGAGTTTTACTATTATTGCTCTTTCTATGTTTACCTACGGTAGGCCTATGAAATTTCACGGACTTATGTGATGTACGTCACTGTGTAACTAACTGTGATCTTCTTGGATGTTATTAAATGTTAGTATATTATCTACAACAACAACAGCTAGTACCTCCTGTTATACAGTGTAGATAGGTACAGAATTATACCAAAGGCTAGAGAGAAAGAGGATAAACTATAGGCCTAACTACAGGCTGAGGTCTTACCTAGGCCCCTCCTTAAACTAGGCCTAGGGTCAGGCTGACACAACAGCCACGCTTCACATACTGACATGGACTGAAATTTGGGTGGGTGGGGGGGGACAAAATTGAAGCATGAATTGAAAAATAGAGCGCATAAGAGAAATATTATTAAATAAATAATATACCATTCCGGCGTTATTGAAC
>NW_022686927.1:13945-16218 GCF_011630105.1 Anneissia japonica | reverse complement strand
TAATAATAATAATAATAATTTCAGCATTAATTACCTTTGGCCTAAGCCTTGTAATGAAGAACCTACAGATACTGTACTATTTACTAGGCCTATAAATAATAATCGCCCAAGGGGAATATCTTTTGTGTTATTTCCCCTTAACGTCGTTTTTTTAATTGTTCCCTAATTCCTCCATTGTCTAAGTTCCCCTTAAAGTACAGGTAATAATAATAATAATCATTTCAGCATTAATCACCTTGGCCTAAGGCTTGAAATGAAGAACCTACAGATACTATTTACTAGGCATATAAATAATAACTAGCCCAAGGGGAATAATTTTTGTGTTATTTCCCCTTTGTCTAAGTTCCCCTTAACGTACAGGTAATAATAATAATAATAATAATAATTATTATTATTATTATTATTATTATTATCATTTCGGCATTACAATTAACTTGGTCTAGCCTTGTAATCAAGAACCTGCCGATTATTATGCCTAATATTAATAACTAGCTCATTTTTACATTCATTTGATGTTTTGCCATTTTGGCAGGTCTTTATTTTAGGCCCCTCAGGTCACCCATGGCATTTGGCTGGCAATGTTAGATTTTTTAATTCAATTTCTAATTAATCTAAACCAATAATCATTTCAAAAAAAGTCTAAGAATGGACCAGGCTTAGTATTGTATTAAATAGTTTAGGAATTTGAACACAAAATTGATAAAATACTTACTTTTTATGAACAAAAACAACTCAGAGCAGTACAGCCTGTCATATGCTCTCACCCATTGTGCAAAAATGGCGCATTTTAACTTTATAACTTTTATCACGCAGTTGTCCAGAAACCTGTTAATACTGCATTCTGATTGGTCAAATAAATCCCAATTGGAATTAGCACAATCCAATTGGATAATTGTTATCCAATTGGAATTTAAAGACAATCCAATTGGATAATTGTTATCCAATTGGAATTTAAAGACTATCCAATTGGATATTTGTTATCCAATTGGAATTTTAAAACAACCCAATCGGATATTTCTCTTCCAATTGGAATTGAAAAATAATCCAATTGGATATTTGCTATCCAATTGGAATTTCAAGACAATCCAATTGGATATTTATTATCCAATTGGAATTTAAAGGCAATTCAATTTGATATTTGTTATCCAATTGGAATAAGTAAAAATTCCAATTGGATATTTATAATCTAATTGGAAATCTGTTCCAATTGGATTTGTTTTTTTTTAGTTCAATTTGTATTTGTTATCAAATTGGATTTAAAAAAAAAAATTCAATTGGAGATTAATTGTCCAATTGGATTTTTCCAATTTCTAATTGGTCATTTGTCATCCAATTCATTCTAATTGGATTTATTTAAAAAATCCTATTGGACATTTGTTATCCAATTGATCTCAATAGGAGTTTTTCCAAAATTCCAATTGGAATATTTTTTTCTTAATTGGAACCAATTGGATCCAATTCATTCCAATTACAATCCAACTGACTCATATTGAATCCAATTCAATTTCCAATTGGAATGAATTGGTCATTTTCGTAAGGGTAAACAAGTCATCGGACTGATTGTCCAAACAAATCAGTTTCCATTATTAAACGGATGCTGCAGATAACCAACAATTGCATTTTCAATGGATGCTTCATCTAGCCAAAACTGCAATGTATAATAGATGCTTCGGCTAACCAACAACTGCATTATTCAATGGATGCTGCAGGTAACCAACTGCATTATTCAATGGATGCTCCAGATAACCACCCACATGTTACATCAAGCAACTGCTGTATTAACCATCAACTGCATTTGTGTATAAGAGACAGTGACTGACATCTGTTAAACTCTGTTGAATTAAGTGACGTTAAAACAGAAACTGAGGATGATCTCAAGGTCCTTTTGCTGCCACATATATAGTATATTGATCAACACATAGGTATCTGTCTCTTATACACATCTAGATGTGTATAAGAGACAGTTATTGTCCTATTGCTTTAGCCACTGTTGTATCTCAGATATTTAAACTTGTTTATAGAAGTACAGTATCAGGCAACTTTCCTCTGGTGATCAACAGTTTGCTATAGAATCAGGTAACTCCACAGATACATATGTATTTTTGTCTTTCAACAAATTGTTGATTATTATATGCGAAATTGCAGCATAGCGTACATGTTTTTCAGATGCTAGCATGGCATTTGATCGCAGAAATCATTTTACGCTAAATGATGAGCTTGATATTAAGCGTCAGTGCAGATCACTTTGTATAAGAGGGAATTCCCTGTCAAGA
>NW_022686927.1:0-13855 GCF_011630105.1 Anneissia japonica | reverse complement strand
TTAAACTGCATTTAGTACTAAACTACCTAGACACTGTAGTGCCACTTAGTAACTCTGTTCCTTCATTTTATGAGTATTTGCATAAATCTGTGTATTGCTTCATGAATAGAACTAACAATAGTGTTTACTGTCTGGTATCTTTGTCAAAGTTAATGCTCTGTTTAACTCTAAGATGAGTCTTACGTGGAATGAGTTGCTCGGGGGCTAACTTTCTTAAATACAGTAATTATTTAAATCACCTTTGGTGCCAGGGTGCCGCGTTTTGGGCACGAGGGCTGTGGAATTAGATTTTGATTGCTACCCCGGGATGTTTAGATTTTGTCTTTGTCTAGTTGATTTTGAATATTGTGCCTGTGTGCTATATCAGATTGTTTTTTTTTTCCCTACTTTTTCTAGGTTTTTTTGATAACCAACAACTGTATTATTCAATGGATTCTTCAGCTAACTAAGGACTGCATTTATTTAATTGATGCTTTTGTTAATCATCAACTACCTTATTCAATTGATGCTTCAGATATGACACTGACACTCTTATTATTTCAAATGATACAAAAGCATACTATTTGGTATATGGAAAACTGTGCAGCTGAATTGAAGTACACCCTCTTTACAGTATTCAGGCACAAAGGCATTTTGAGACGTTACAACATTGCATCCAGTAGTAAACATTAGTCTATTGGTACATTGTAGTAATGCCCCTACTTTGCCTATTTTCATCAGTTGATCCGAGATGAAGAATCACATCCTGAACTCTTGTGAGTACTGGAAGCAAAGCAAAGTTCATTGTCGGTTTTTGGTATTTATTGGCTATTTATTAACTACATAATTATTTTTGTTACTTGGAGAGGAACATGATCTAATTTAGTTTAAAAAATACTTGACAGCTTGAGTAAAAATTGAAGATTGACATCATTAGAAGTACTGTAATGGCTTACTAAGTCACAATAAACAAGATGACTTAGTTTTAACAACAATAACAATCTAATCATCATTTTTATATTTTTACAAAAAGTTATAATTAATGATAATTAGAGTAATTTTAATATTGATTTAGCACATTTTGCTAAAAGTTTCTGTGCACTTTATTATTACAAATAAAAAATCTGGAATTAAGCAAACTACAGTTGTGGTTGTTGAGTCAATAAATCAAACAAACAAGAATGCAGCAGAGATTTTGGAGTTCTGTTTAATGCGTCTTAAAAACTTCGGAACTGATGACAGAATATCAACGTATACTCTTATCCTTAGTTCAAGTTTAAGCGCAACCACACATCTGTGACAGTTGACACTGATACAAGTGACGATTAACTGTCAATCAATCAAAATTAAACTCATCTAATAAGGTATATCAGATATAACATACGGTAATAAATAGTGATGAACATTAACATAATGACGTTCCATGCAAAGTACAGCCTGTACCGTATACCGGTATGTTCTAAATATCAAAGAACTTGACAATTATTAAAGGATGGTTGACTACATTATATTATTAAATTTACCAACTTTCAATCTAGAAAATGAAGTTTATTTACCGTACAGTTGATCCCTAATCTCTGTGCAACTCAACAGCTACATTGAACATCTATGTAGTCATAGCATTTTAACTGTCTCTTATACACATCTAGATGTGTATAAGAGACAGCGTGAAGGCCGAGCACTCACATAAATGCTCCTATAAACATAGCAATAATAGGTTTAGAACTATCCGAAATACATCCTTAATATACTGCTTAATGAAATGACACATGAATCATCCTTACTATATCTCTAAGCATACCGAGAAAACCCTCTGAAGCACAATTATACTTGTTACTTAAAACATCAAAGTATAGCCTGACGTTTAACAGCCATATTGTGTAAAACTTTCTTACACGGCTAAACTAGAGAGGGCGACAGACGTAAATAATATTAGGAAGTGAACTTGGCATTAACACTCCCACCCCAATTGCGAATCTAAGCAATAAAACAACATATGACAAATTCACTTCAAATGCTAAGTCCTAATTGTTTTCCACCAGAATACACAGTTTAGACACCGGTCTCTCCAGTAGCGCTGATTGCGTCCTCACCATACACGATCGAACATCTCCTTTCTTATCTTGGAATACTGTCTCTACGACAGCCATTACCCAATGGTTCCTAGGAGCTGATGAGTCAACAATCAATACTCTGTCACCAGCTGTTACATTTCTCCTCTGGCGCTGCCATTTCACTCTCTGTTGGAGGGTTACCAAATACTATTTCCTCCATCTAGACAAGAAGACATCCACCAAGTGCTGTACATGTCTCCAACGTTTCCTGGCATATGCATCCTTACTCACAAAAACTCCTGGTGAATGGATAACTCTTCCTCTGGGGTTTATCAGCATATTGGGAGTTAAAGGCAACATATCCCCTGGATCCGTAGATGTCGTTGTCAAAGGTCGACTGTTGAGTATACCCTCCGCTTCGCAAAAGAAGGTTACTAGCGCTTCATCATCAAGTAAACGTGCTTCATCTCTCATGATGCTGTATAGGATCTTCCTAGTTGACCTAAACATCCTCTCCCACACTCCACCAAAATGGGATGCTGTTGATGGGTTAAAGATCCAATCAATCCCAACATTATTGAGTACACCCTTCATCTTGGCTTGATCAATCTTCTTCCACATCTCTCTCAATTCCTTCTCCGCGCCAACCAGATTGGTTCCATTGTCGGATGTAATGGTAACCACAGGTCCTCTTCTTGCCATAAATCTTCTGATTGAATTAATGCATGAATCAGTGTCCAGGCTATGCGCTACCTCAAGATGGACGGCTCGAGACGACAGGCAGGTAAAAATTACTCCGTATCGTTTGACCTCTGATCTGCCTCTCTTCACCATCAGCGGACCAAAATAGTCCACGCCAACATGTTCAAAAGGTGCTCCATCTGCCTGGACTCTATTAGAAGGCAAATCGGCCATCACTTGTTCACATGGCTTAAGCTGGTAACGCTTGCATCTGACACATTTTCTGGCGACCTTCGTTGCTATCCCATTCGCTCCAAAGAGCCAGTACCGCTCTGTGAGTCTTGCCAGAAGAATGGTATTCTTCCAGAGATGACCAACATCTTTATGAATCTCTCTCACGATCATCTCTGCCACACTTGAATTCTTGGGAAGGAACACAGGATGCTTTGCCTCATACGCTACGTCTGCCTTGCTTATTCTTCCTCCAACTCTTGCCAATCCACCCTCACCTATTATAGGGTTGAATTTGAACAATACGCTGGTCTTGCTCACAGTATTTCCAGCCTCAAGCTCCTTAATCTCTCTTTCAAAGGCACTAGATTGCACTTCCTTCAAAATAAAATCCTCGGCTCTGTTTAATAACTCTACTGTCAGTTGCCCAGGATCTTGTACAACGCAACTTCTGCCGGCAACAACCCCTGCGTTCTGTCGAATCTTGGTCAAGAACTTCTGTTTAGCAATCAAAACCCAAGCCATCACTCTTTTCATCTTCTTCCAATTTGAGATTTTGGACACCAACATGTCAACCACTGACTTATCTCCAGCCTCTACTATGGTGCAGCTTGATTTCATTTCCACATCCACCACGTCTAAGTCTATTAACACATATCTCGGCCACTCTGATTCTGATCGCCACAAGAAATCTGGTCCCTTGAACCAGATGCCATTTATCAAGTCTTGTGTTCTCTTAACGCCTCTGGAAGTCATATCTGCTGGATTCTCCCTTGTGCTCACATGATGCCACTGGGATAGACTGGTTGATTCTCTGATAAGTTGTACCCGATTGGCTACAAACGTCAGATACCTTGCTTGCACATTGGCGATATATCTCAGAACGGCAGTGCTGTCGGTCCAATACATGGTTCTCACTATGTCAAAGTCCAGTTCTCTTGTCACTACATGCACCATCTTGACTGCCAGAGTGGCTGCCGTCAATTCCAATCTGGGTATGGTTACCTTTTTCAGAGGTACCACTCTGGCTTTCGAGGACACAAGGGATACATGCACTTCTCCTCTCTCATTTGTGGATCTGAGATATATAACAACCCCATAACCCACCTCACTAGCATCACTGAATGCATGTAATTCTCTACTTGCCACCTTTCCATATCCTCCTGGAACATAACACCTATCAATTTTAACTTATTGTATGTCCTTTATGTTCTGGGTCCACTGTTTCCATTTATGTAAGGTGGTGTTATCTGGTTTGTCATCCCATCCAGCCTTCTTCTTACAAATCTCCTGCAAAAGCATTTTTGCTGGTATGATCAGGGGTGAGATAAATCCAAGAGGATCATAAACTGAACTAATAATTGATAGCATGGCTCTTCGGGTTGCTTCAGTCTCCGTTAGCAAACTTCGAAACTGGAATTCATCAACTTCTGGACTCCAAAGGATGCCTAACGTTCTTTCCATTGGTAGTGGTGAGGCATCTAAATCCAAATCCCTCAGTTCCTTTGCTCGCTCTTCGACAGGTATATTTACCAACACTTCTCGACGATTACTCGTCCATTTTGTGAGATTGAAGCCTCCTTCATTACACAAGGTTTTCAATTCATTAACCAAATTCTTGGCTTCTTCTATGGTTTCTACGGATTTCAATACGTCATCCATATAGAAATTCCGTTTTACCGTTTCTACAGCCTTTATGCTAACCTCACACTTGTTGTCTGTTGCGGTTTTCTGCAACCCATAATTGGCACACGATGGCGAAGATCCAGCACCGAACAGGTGTACTGTCATTCTGAATATCTTGGGTTGATGACTGAAGTCCCCTTTGGTCCACCACAAAAACCTCAGCAAGTCCCTCTGTTCTGCTGGCACCTTTACTTGATAGAACATAGTCTCGATGTCTCCTGAGATTGCCACTGAATATTGACGGAAGTGCATTAAAACCCCCTGTAGGCTGTTCATAAGATTAGGACCCGGTAGCAGTACGTCATTCAGGGAAATTCCCATAAACTTTGCCGCACAGTCAAATACCACCCTAATTTTCCTTTTCTGAGGGTGATACACCCCATGGTGAGGAATATACCACGATTGGCCCCCCTTGTATTGTCGCCATTAGATACTTCTTCCGAGTAGCCCTTACCAATTATATCTTCCATAAAGGCGATGTAGTCTTCTTTGAACTGTGGATTCTTCTCCATCTTCTTCTGTAGTCCCCGTAGTCGATTACTCACCATTTGCAAGTTGTCCGGAAGCTGGACTGCTGGATTCCTTAATGGCAAGTCTACTTGATAATGACCTTCGACAATCTTACAGGAATTTTCCATAATTCTCATAAATTCCCTGTCTTCAGTCGACCACTCCCTCTTGTCGTCTATACATCTCTCAGGAAAGTCATAATTTAGACTTTCAATGTAAATCTTCTCCAAGTTGGTACAATGACTTGCACTTAGAACTCCAGGTTTCATAACTCCCCACGCTACCCATCCTAAAGGAGTCTTGATAGCATAGGGACTGCCTTGTGGTCCAGTCCTCACTTCTCTTGGGGCATATGCTGCTGGTACATTGTTTCCAATCAGGATATCAATGCTGGCATCTATCTTCGGCAGCTCAATTCCTCTTAAGTGTTTCCAGCTTTCCACGTCTTCTCTTGATGGGATTTGCCAATTCTGCACTGGTAGACTGGGCTTAGTGTATACAATTGGGAGTTCTACTTCCATATTTTCCTCACCATGAAGTGCTGACACTATTAATCCCTTAATCGACTTGGAGTTCATTTCTACCTGGTTACCCATGGTGTTTAACTTCAGCTTGATCGGATTCCCAGATGCTTGCAGTAAGTCAGCCAATTCCTCAGTGCAGAACGACACATTACTGCCCGAATCCAAAAAAGCGTTGCACTGTACTGTGTTAGAACCCATTTAACTTGGACTGGTACAATTGGTAAGGTGCATCCGCCAACTGTAAGTGCATTCGATGAAACTGTTTCTGCAATGGCTGTATTAGTCTTTGATTTCGGACTTGTGGTGGATGTTTCTGCTTTGCCACTAAAATCATGAAGCATTGAGTGGTGCCTCCTCTTACACACCTGGCATCTCACGGTGTGTTTGCATCTAAAGGACATGTGCCCTGGGCGCAAACAGTTGAAACAAATTCTCTTGCTACTCAAGAGTTGTCTTCTTTCATTTAGACTTGCACCCTTCAGCTTCTTGCAGTCTTCTATCTGATGAGTACCACCACAAAACATACATCCCCTATCAATTTCGTTTGTGTTAGACACTGCGGCTGACATCTTTGGGGCTGGATATCTTTGGTCTTTCTTCTTTCCACTACTTATTATATCCTTTCTCCAGACAGGATCATTCACTTTCTCTGCCTCTAATGCTATAAAGTCTACTAGATTTGAGAACTTTACTGTTTTTCTTTGCCGCTTCAAATGGAAAACGATTTTCCTCTACCGGTCATGCATGAAGTTGGGAAGCTTCTGTAATATTTTCTTTAAATTCTCAGAATATTCCAGCACACCCATACCTCCAATAGTTTGTGTTGCTGCTCTGCATTCCTTCAAAAAGACAGCAAAGGCATCAAGGCCCTTGGGATCATCAGCTCTAATATATTCCCAAGACAAAACCTTTTTTATGTACTCGTTTGCCATGGCGTCTACGTCACCGTATTTCCTTTTCAATTCTTCTATCGCCGCAGGGTAGCCCACATCAGCGTCTAAGAAGGAGTACCCAACAACTATTTTATTTGCTTCTCCGATCGTATACTGTTCTAGATATGCCATTTTTTCGTCGTTGGAACAGATCCCTTCGATTTTGAATTTAAATTGCCTCATGAATCTTTTGAACTGTAGACGGTTCCCTTCGAATTTCCTTATTTCTAACTTTGGCTTTCGCAGTTCCATCAGCACCTCTAGAAGGTGTTTTGAGGATGCAGTGGGGAACGTAGTTTGTTTAACATTGCCAGGTGATTCTTCCTCTCTGGAATGTCGACTGCTTATGGATCTTTGAGTGTCTACCTCTTCTCCATCTAAATTTTGGCTATTATTTTCTTCTTCCTCGATCTCCTCCAGGAGATGTTCCCGGGCTTCTGCTTTAGCCATTTCATTTGCTATGGCACTTCTTTCCTTTTCCTGTTGAAGTTCAATTTCCAACAGTTTCAGTTTCTTCTCACTTTCCTGCTGATCTCGGAGAAGTTCACTCTGCTTCTTCAGCTCTGACAGTCGTTTGGCCTCCGCAATTCTTCTTGCTGAGGATCCTTGACTAGCACGAGAAGACTTCGATGCTCGTGACATAGTTGTAGTCTGGACCTCTGTTCTAGTCAGAAACCATTGTTCGGCCTCTGATTTTCTCTTTTCTATAAACAATGTCTTCTTTTTGTACCATTTCTCAATGTGCTCTTCCAAGGCTTCTGCACTGAGTGTACCACAGTACACATCATTGGCCTGTAGAAAACTTTCATACAAATTCATCCATATTTTATGCCGTGTTTGGGTTTCTTTAACAGGCGGGTTTTCCTTCATAAACATTCTCAAGTCATCTGATTCCTTGCGGAGGTTCCTCCATGCTATTCCAAGTTCTTTGAATTTTGCTTCTTGTTGCAACTCTGCACCCTTTTCAGTGGGTCGTCTTTCTCTTGTGGCCATCTTAGTGGGCAGAACTTTCCTCAAATCTTGTACGTTAATGATGTGGTTGTTGAGTCAATAAATCAAACAAACAAGAATGCAGCAGAGATTTTGGAGTTCTGTTTAATGCGTCTTATAAACTTCGGAACTGATGACAGAATATCAACGTATACTCTTATCCTTAGTTCAAGTTTAAGCGCACCCACACATCTGTGACAGTTGACACTGATACAAGTGACGATTAACTGTAAATCAATCAAAATTAAACTCATCTAATAAGGTATATCAGATATAACATACGGTAATAAATAGTGATGAACATTAACATAATGACGTTCCATGCAAAGTACAGCCTGTACCGTATACCGGTATGTTCTAAATATCAAAGAACTTGACAATTATTAAAGGATGGTTGACTACATTATATTATTAAATTTACCAACTTTCAATCTAGAAAATGAAGTTTATTTACCGTACAGTTGATCCCTAATCTCTGTGCAACTCAACAGCTACATTGAACATCTATGTAGTCATAGCATTTACTTCTGGAAACATCCTAAATATCTTATGACAACAATCCCTGAACACCTAAACAAATGTTAATAACAATGAACATCTCAAAACTTTAAACGAATGATGTGTACTATAATAGGCTAGCCTAAGCAGATAGAAAACACCTTCTCACTCAAGCGTGAAGGCCGAGCACTCACATAAATGCTCCTATAAACATAGCAATAATAGGTTTAGAACTATCCGAAATACATCCTTAATATACTGCTTAATGAAATGACACATGAATCATCCTTACTATATCTCTAAGCATACCGAGAAACACCCTCTGAAGCACAATTATACTTGTTACTTAAAACATCAAAGTATAGCCTGACGTTTAACAGCGATATTGTGTAAAACTTTCTTACACGGCTAAACTAGAGAGGGCGACAGACGTAAATAATATTAGGAAGTGAACTTGGCATTAACAACAGTATTAAAAGATCTTCTGTGTTGCTTGAAGGTGCTGATGTTAGTTGCTTGACATTTCGAAGGGGAACAGAGGCACAGACAAATGACTGACATCTATTAAACTCTGTTGAATGTTGTGACGTTAAAACAGAAACTGAGGATGATCTCAAGGTCCTTTAGCTGCCACATATATAGTATATTGATCAACGAGATAGGCAGCACTGGTCTGCAATCACACAAAACCTTTTATATGCCCTTTGCTTGCAAGCAAAACTTAAGAGAATTAAATAGTCCAGCCTTAAAGCCCTAATATTTCTTTTGTATAATTTTTTTTTGTCATTTATTAGATATGAATTTAACATGCAGTATTTTGTATCAATGTGTTTATGTATTTGGAAAACTCGGTGATAATATTGTAAAGTAGCAGTGAAAATCAAAATCAAAACACAGGCTTGACCCTTTCTATACAGTTCTATATTTCATTTTATACTACTATTTTTTCAGGAAGACTAGCAAGAGTGACTGACATAATCAGTAATTTGGATAGAGTGTGATACAGAAAAAAAACTCTACAGTATAGAGATTTCAGTTTGACGAAGCATGCAAAACTATCATAGATATTCAACTGTATTACCAAACATTAACATTGTTTACATTTATTACAATGGTCTGATCTCAATGAGGCTCTATCCATGAAAAAGTACTTTATAAAAAAAATAGGGGGTGGAGGAAGGGTGTTTATTTGTCATTAAGTGTTGATTAACATTTTTTTTTATGTCAAGGTTGTTGACTCAGGACTAAACTTTCTATTTTGATATGAATAAAAAATTGTTACTGTAGCAGTAATTGTTAATTCCAGGAGCAATTTACAGAAACTAAAGGTCAAAAATAACTTATTACATTACAGGCAATATAAAGTTCAATGACATAATACTAGTATTGTCTGGTAGATAAATTATGGTTTCCCAAATTGCCTTAATATAGTTTAATCCTTATTTATAACAAAAATTATATCATGTACATATTATATTAATACATATAAGCCAATATACAGTATATATTGATTGAATTGCTAACAAAATTTGATATTTTATTTTGAATGGTTTCACGGATATGAATATTTTTTAAAAATCTTAATATTGGCCAAATTCCTTATACTTTTTTAAAATACTGTATGTTATTTAATAATAATAATAATAATAATAATAATAATTATAATAAAATAATAAGAATAGTAAAAATAATAAATAACTTATATAGCGCCAATTTCAACTAAACCGAAGTAAAAATCAAATGCGCTTAACATTTTATAATAAAAAGGTGCGTCTTAAGTTTTGTGTTAAAACAGCAACTGATGGTGATTCAGTAATATGTTTGGGCAAGGAATTCCAAAGAAAAGCAGCTGAAAATAAAATGATCTATGACCAAAGGTGTTGGTGTTAATTCGACAAACAACTAAAAGGTTCTTATTATAAAAATGGAGGCAGGTACTGTAGGTCAAAAAGGTAAATGGGTTGTTTGTGAAAGTTCTTCGATAGTATATGCTCAGTGGCTAGGGTCCCTAAAAACAATAACATAGCCTGGTAGATTAATTATGGTTTCCCAAATTGGCATAACATTCTTAAATTTTTATTTTATAACATAATTATGTCATGTAAGCTATATATAAATACACATAAGCCAATGTATATATTGGTTGAGATAAATTGTCTACACAATTTTATATATTTTATGAATTGTTTCACTAATAGGAATAATTTTTGTATTATTGGCTAAATTCCTTATAATTCAACTGGTTGCTTACCTTTAAAATAATTACTGTAATTTATTTAAGTATAGGCCCAGTGGCAATCCCTAAAACTTATTAAAACTGGAAATTTAAAATCAAATTCAATGAGCTACTGTTTTTTAATGTGTTGCGATGTACCTTTGTTTAATCTGTGTGGTATAAAAAAAATATTCTACAAGCAAATTTTTAAGAATTGTAGTGATATATGCTACAGTATATGACAAATACACACACAGGCTTATCATGTAGGTCATTTCAGAAATATTGTTCTGACTATATAACAGATTATGATATGTTTGAATTGATTATCGCACTGGAAATGATACGTATTGAAGAAGTTGTAGAAGGCTATTTTTTAAAACATATAGAATTTCAATATTTGCACAATTATTGTCTTGTGCATTTTTCAATTTTAATAGTAATATTATAAAAGCAGGTAAAATTCCCCTGCTTGCGGTCCTCTACCCTTGTGCCTTTAAATTTAGATATAAAACCTAATTTAGCACTATGAAAGCAAGCATAATTTCAGTAAAGGATACTACTACTACCACCAGTCGTTTATATCTAAATCTTGAGGCTCTTAGTGTTAGGCCTCAGTAGACCAGCCGTAGGCCTAGAGTAGGCTAGGTACTACTGAAGTTACTAGGCCTAGCCTAGGCGCACTTACAAAATTTTACACAAAATAATTATGATATTGTTGTACATTTGCTGTACAGTGCAGAGACTCTGTACTTGTTACGACACATTGGATAGATGAAGCTAAATATTTGCTTTTAATAAAGAAATCGTCTATGAAAAGAAATAACAAAAATAACCGTAAATGCGATTGATTATGGATTATAGCCCTCCTTTCTCTATATTCCTGGGCTTGGCCTCTTGGCATTTAAATCGCGATTTTGAGCGAGCCAAATGGCCGAGCGATTAAAGCAGGGGCACCGTGATCATAGCCAACAATATCGGCACGGGTTCACGGCCGGCTCGCTCCTATAGTTCTGGTGGTGGAACAAGTCTTCTCGGATAAGGACTATAAACCGTAGGCCTAGTGTACACAAATGCTCATGTGCACTTTAAAGAACCCAGTACATCTTTCGAGATGAGTAGGGGGTTACCCCGGTGTACTGGTTCATTCGGCCCCTGTCGTGGACAGATGAAAGTGCTTAGCAACCCAATGAAACTATCGACGAATACGTCACAGCTTTAAGAAAGTTAGCAAAGAAATGTGACTATGGTGTTATGGAAGATGAAATGATCAGGGATCAGTTGATTGGGTATTGTTCCTCTAAGAATTTGAGAGAAAAACTTTTAGATAGACGAGATTTAACTTTAGCCAGTGCTTTGAGAATATCACGATTATATGAAGCTGTCCATAAAGAAGCGGCACAGATGAATGCTGATAACAAGGTTAACAGTGTTCAACATTATAGAAACCCTAGAAAGTTTAGTCATCAAACACCAGCAACTAGACCTAGTAATGACACAAATCCGTGTTATAGATGTGGACATCGTGATCACTCACCAGATGGGTGTGGAGCTATTAGAACAACATGTTATAATTGTCAAAAGAAAGGACATTTAGCAGGTGTTTGCCGTCAGAAGAAACATGTTCACACAAGATCCAGAAACAAAGGTAAAACACATACGCATAAGAAATCGTATGCTAAGGCCAATCCTAGAGGAAAGCCTGTTAGAAATGTCATGGACAGAAATTTGTCTTCAGATGTAGATTCATATGATTATTCAGAAAACACACATTATGTGAAAACAGCACATGATGCATCTTCAGACACCGACTTTGATGAACCATGTTTAAGTGTACATGTAAACAGCATTCATCCTGAGTGCAGTCACAGTGAAATTGAACAATCAGAAAATAAGAATGGTTGTTGACACAGGATGTGAACGTAACATAATTAGTTCTGAACGGTTCAAGAAATTGTACCCAAAGTGTCAACCGAAGTTGAACCATACTAGTAAACGTTTTATAGCTTATGGTCAAGCTAATCCATGTTTGGGATATTTCCGGACACAGATAATCTGGAACAAACATGTTTTGGAAGACAAAGTGTCTGTGATTGAAGGAAACATAGATGCTTTACTCGGAAGAAGAGCAAGTTTAAAACTTGGTATCATACAGCTATCTCCAGATGTAAATAGAGTAACAACCGATGACACAGAAAGCATGTCACGACTAAGAGAAGAATATGATGACATATTTTGTGGACTAGGAAAAGTCAAAAATTATAAACACAGTAACAGTCAATACAGCAGTACCGCCAGTAGGTCAGAGATTGAGACGTATTCCTTATAGTATGATTGAAGCAACTAATCAAGAACTTGATCGCATGTTACAAGAGGGAATCATAGAGGAAATTAAAGAAGGGACTGATTGGGTTTCAAATATTTTGTTAGTTCCAGAGAAAGGTTCTGATGAAATACGCTTATGTGTAGATCTACGTCAGGTCAACAAAGCAGTGATTCATGAACGACATCCAGTACCAACCGTAGATAGTATTTTAAATGCAGTTGAAGGATCTAAATACTTTGCAAAGTTGGATGCCAGGAAAGGTTTTTGGCAAGTTGAACTGTCAGAAGAATCTCGAAATTTAACCACATTTATTACTCATCGTGGATGCTATAGATTCCTGAAAGTTCCATTTGGATTGTCAAGTGTTCCTGAAGCATACCAAAAAGCTATGGATCACATATTATGTGGTTTAGATGGTGTAGTCTGGTATATGAACGATATTCGTTCATTACTGGGGTATATACTATCGAAGCACTTTCACAAACAACCCATTTACCTTTTTGACCTACAGTACATGCCTCCATTTTTATGATAAGAACCTTTTAGTAGTTTGTCGAATTAACACCAAAACTTTGGTCATAGATCATTTTATTTTCAGCTGCTATTCTTTGGAATTCCTTGCCCAAACATATTACTGAATCACCATCAGTTACTGTTTTAACACAAAACTTAAGACGCACCTTTTTATTATAAAATGTTAAGCGCATTTGATTTTTACTTCGGTTTAGTTGAAATTGGCGCTATATAAGTTATTATTCTTACTATTCTTATTATTTTATTATTCTTTCTTTTTCTAAACTCGCCGAGTCTGTCTCTTATACACATCTAGATTAAGATTTTTAAAAAATATTCATATCTGTGAAACCATTCAGAATAAAATATCAAATTTTGTTAGCAATTCAATCAATATATACTGTGTATTGGCTTTTATGTATTAATATAATATGTACATGATATATTTTTGTTATGAATAGGGATTAAACTATATTAAGGCAATTTGGGAAACCATAATTTATCTACAAGACAATACTATTATTATGTCATTGAACTTTACATTGCCTGTAATGTAATAATTTATTTTTGACCTTTAGTTTCTGTAAATTGCTCCTGGAATTAACAATTACTGCTACAGTAACAATAACTAACAATAGTAACAACCCCCTATTTTTTTATAAAGTACTTTTTTCCTGGATTGAGCCTCATTGAGATCAGACCATTGTTATAAATGT
>NW_022686926.1:0-736 GCF_011630105.1 Anneissia japonica | reverse complement strand
ACTTTTGTTTAAATTTGTTTTATTGATTAGTCATATTGCAGCTAATTTGCATTAATTTTTTTTTTAATTCGAGATAAAGAATTTTAAACCATATTTTTGTACCAATATTCATATAGTAATATAATTCTTGGCTAGTTACTCTACAACTGTGTTGTAAAGTGTGGGGATTTTTTTTTGACAAGTCATATAAACAGGTAATTGTTTACTTATACTCTATATATAGTAATACACCTATTAGTAATATACAGTAATTTTTGGCGAGTTACACTTTGTAATTACAGTATTTAGTAATAATAATAAATATTTGATAGTAAAATTGACAAGTCATATAAACAGGTAATTGTTTACTTGTACTCTATATATAGTAATACACATATTAGTAATATACAGTAATTTTTGGCGAGTTACACTTGGTAATTATAGTATTTAGTAATAATAATAAATATTTTATAGTAAAATAAAAACACATACATTTTATAACACTGGTTAGGCCTACAATTAAAAAAAAACAGTGTTACCAGATTGGATAGATAAATATATATAAGAATTTTAAACCATATTTTTGTACCAATATTCATATAGTAATATAATTCTTGGCTAGTTACTCTACAACTGTGTTGTAAAGTGTGGGGATTTTTTTTTTACAAGTCATATAAACAGGTAATTGTTTCCTTATACTCTATATATAGTAATACACCTATTAGTAATATACAGTAATTTTTGGCGAGTTACACTT
>NW_022686925.1:0-791 GCF_011630105.1 Anneissia japonica | reverse complement strand
AAAGCAATCATGTAGGCCTATATTTTAAAGCCAGGCACTGGAGGAAAAAAATATTTGAATACTGTATTTAAAAACTTGGGAAAGGGGCGGAACCACTCACACTTACCCCCGATTTTTTTAATATACAAAAATATGTACCTAATTAACCGCTTCCGAGTTTTTTTTGGTCAAATATGCTTTTTGTGTCTTAGCAAATTTAGTTCTACAACATATCAAATTGTTATTTCCTCTGAGACCTGGCTTTAACCTCTATTCGTACTATAAAACTTCATGTAACAAATACTGTGATCTGTAAATATTTATAGGCGCGATATGGCATCATGCCCATATACGGATAAATCGTACACATTTGTCACAAACTTTTATAATGCGGGAGGAGCTTTATCTCTTCTAATAGAATACCCTGCCAAAAACCACGCTGATTTTTGAGATTTTAGATCGCTCGGGCTTAACAACACTGTTTTGGGAGCTTAATTATACTGTTTGTGTGTGTTAGATAGATTTGTAACAATTGTGCTAAAATCCATAGATTTTTTTTAAACATTAATACATTTTTGAAGTGTGCCATTAAAAAGTAATCATATAGGCCTATATTTTAACCTTCGACTCTTCATACTATTAAACTTTATGTGATAAATACAGTACCTGTGATTTGTAAATATTTATAGGCGCGATATGACATCATGCGGCCATGCCCACATATGGGTAAATCACACAAATTTGTCACTAACGTTTATTTTGTGGACGGAGCTTCCAAAAGAATACAATGAAAACCCCACATAAAAGTATAT
>NW_022686924.1:0-761 GCF_011630105.1 Anneissia japonica | reverse complement strand
GAATAGAATCTCTTGATGTTTCATGTAATAAAGGAATTGAATCGAATACAAAAATTACCCGACTTCCCCTTAATAGTACTGACCAAAAATCCAAAATAAATGAAACGCGCATTATTTATACTGTAATTATTAATATTTATTTTTGTGTATCTTATTATGCTATAAGTTTCAATATGCTAAATTTCGTATAACGAATAATGTGGAGAAAAAGATCGTGATGCTTTAAATAACTCGAGAAATGTGTCAACGTTTGATCGTACTTAATCGCTTAATAACACTAGCCAATTTCGTTTAATTGGTCTGATCGTCGTGACCCTAAACACATCCTGACGAAGAATCACTAAAAGTGACTTCGAGGACTTGTGCCACGATAACTTACGGCAACAACCCGAAAAACAACTGGTGCATAGGCTACAAATAACTGCAAACGAAACTCTTGAGCTGTCAACTTAGTATATCCCTAGGTAACTATTTTTTCTGTGAAAATCCAAATAAAATCAAAATGATTTGCTTGAAAATATAGACAAAAAAAGGGTTTAAATACGGTAATGAACAAAAAAGACAGTAACTCCGAAAAGAGACAGACATTTTGAGATTCATTGTTTCGATCTATTTGATCATTTTCAAGAATATTGATGAGAAAATTTCACCCATCCAAATATATTTACAATATTAACAGAAAGTAAAAAAAAACCTGACCAATCAGACTTAAAAAAATGTACAGAGTTAAGGAAATGCTAGCTGATTGAAAGTCTCATGAA
>NW_022686923.1:0-1103 GCF_011630105.1 Anneissia japonica | reverse complement strand
GCCGTCTGTCTTCACATGGATGTAACCAACCTGGCGACCTCTCGCCGTTTCCAGTTTCTCGTTTTATTCTTATCAATATCATAAATCTTAGGAAATAAAAGATAAACAGACAAATATTTGTTTTTCTCAACTTTTATTGTTATTTTACATTTGTTTTCGACATTTCAGCGGCGATTTCTGGCAGACCCGTTTCTAGATCATTAAGAAATCGAGATGTGTATAAGAGAGTGCTTGGGAGCCCCAACACTGTATGTAAGCGGGACGTAACCGAGCTCCCGATTTTCGCCCATCATCTCGTCTTCTCGCTTCTTGACTTCTCGCAGGTACCGGCCAGCATCCTCCCCGAACTCCTCCCTCAACCTGCGCTCCGAGCCGTTCGCCAGCATGCTCATCCACGCTTTTCTCCGTTCCACGTGCAACGTTTCAGATTCCAGAATCTCAGGTTCTTTCGCGACGAAATTCAAGATTTTATTTCCAAGTCTCGGCATCTTTCTGCGGTAAGGATTCTTGCACGCGTGTTCGGGTAGACACCCGCCACTCTTCTCGACGAGCTGCCTAACGTTTACGGTCTGCAATTCGTTCCTCGCGCTACGATCGTAATACACGATCTCTTTTTGTTCTGTCATGTTCTTGAACACGGTTTCCTCGATCACCTTCCTCATATGAGATTCTTCCTCTTCGTTTTTCAGGGTGGGATGGACCAACGAGAACGCGAAGAGGAGGTCCGCCGGGTCCAGCTGCGACTCGACGATTACCTGGTCGTGCAGGAACTGCCGATCTTGTTTGGCCAGCCATTTCTTGTGGGCGAGTATCAGGCGGGATGAGTGACAGCACTGGTTCTCGTGGGGCAATATTGGATTCTCGTCGAAAATGAAATTTGGCGGGCAACCGTACACTTTCACCACGCCGCGAACCACTCCGAGAAGACGAGTCAGTTCGAACGCTCTACTCATAAGCCACATGTTGCCTCTTAGACCGAACTCGAGCTTGTGCCGTTCCAAAACGGCCGCCAACCTGTCCCACGTCAGGACGAGCATTCTCTCGCAGCACCAGGTGTCCCGTTCGAAACGTCGCGGGTACAACTTCAACTTGATGAGGTTGAA
>NW_022686922.1:0-3211 GCF_011630105.1 Anneissia japonica | reverse complement strand
ATATATAACACTTTTATTTTGTAGGTGCAATATACATTTTGCTACGGTGCAGCACTGTGTTACCTTGACGGATCTGAAGCTTATGTCAACTTTTAGTTATATCAAATTTTCAAATTTTACTCAGAAAGCACCTCTGATATTCATAAGTTGACATTTAACTATAAAATTAGATATTATTATTAATTAGAATTATTGTTGTTAATTATCGTTATTTTCATATTAAATTTCATTTTTTTTTAAAGAAAATAAAATGTATTTCTGTGATTTTAGGCACACTGACAATATCAATTTCGAAAGAGAGGTATACACAAGATATTCCACATTAGTCTCATTATGTAACTTAAGGAGAAAAGTTGTTTATAATCTGAATTTAAATAAGTTATATTAGCAATGTAAGTAACAGTTCCTGATATAGTACATTGGTATAATGAAAATAATATTGTACTGCTAAATAAATAAAGAAAATAATTTTTTTTAACGAAAATAAAATGTTTTTGTGATTTTAGGCACACTGACAATATCAATTTCGAAAGAGAGATATACACAAGATGTTTTACATTAACTAAGCCTCGTTATGAAACTTAGGGAGAAAGGTTGATTGTAATATGAATTTAAATAAGTTATATCAGCAATAATACAGGTAACAGTTACTGATATAGTGTATTGTAATAATGAAAATAATACTGTTAAATATAGTAAAGATCTTAATTGTAAAAAAAAGTAATGATAATATGATAACATAGTAAACATTATTCTAATTCTAGCAATTCAGCGTATATTCCATTTATAATTACTGTTTCTTTTAATTATTATTATTTTTAATATAGATAACTATATGGACTTATATGATGCAATATACATTGTGCCACGATGCAGCAGTGTGGAGGAAAGAAAAATAGCTTTACTTTCCTCCATGGTTATTATTATTATTATTATTATTATTATTATTATTATTATTATTATTATTATTATTATTACTATTAATAATAAGCCCGAAAAATATGACAATTTAAGGAACTTAAAGGCTTATTAATCAATTTTGCGTCTACATGTACTAATATGTAGAAAATACAACATTTTATATTCTTCCTGGCGAATTGTGGTTTCCTACCCGACAGGGAGAAGCCCTACCGGGAGAGGGTGTGCTCACATGCCCACCCCTGCTTTACTCCAGTGCAAATGCCTGGATTAATATTATAGTTGTAACAGAGGAAGACAACGGACGTTATAATAATGCAATACAAATCTGTAAGTACAACCAGGGGACATTTAGTGAAACACAGCATCAGTGCAAACAAAAACACAGAGCAAATCAAATTAAATTAAAGGTAGAAGCATCAGGATGCCTTCGTAACTCTGGACTGGCCATTATCAGTGGAATAATCTCGGATAAGTACAATAACCCATTAACTTAGTGTACACAATAGGCCCGTGTTCACATTACATAATTTAGTATATTACCTAAGAATTTCAAATTTGTCTTAGTTTTTGTATATTATAGTTGGAAAGTTACCATAATAAGCAATTATATTCAGGTTTCGAGTACCCTATAGGAAAGAGAAGCCGAAAAAGCCATTACAGTATTTCTTAAAACAATTGCATAAAGCTTTTATTTTAACTTTTTATACAAAATTCTGTATCTGAAAAGACCTAGCCTGGGATTTATGGATTTAAGATTTTTAAAAACAGGCTTAGGCCTACGTTTTTTGTTTTTGTTTTTTTGTTTTTTTTGGTTTTTTTTTTATAGTAGGCCTATGTATAACGTACGATGGCCCACAAGGGACACACTGCAAAGAAAAAGAAATGCTGCAAACAAAAAAGAAACGCTGCAAACAAAAAAGAAACGCTGCAAACAAAAAAGAAACGCTGCAAACAAAAAAGAAAAAACACCAGCAAACAAAAGAGCATCATTTATTTTTTTGTTTGCAGCGTTTCTTTTCTGTTTCCATGATTTCTTTTTTGTTTGCAGCGTTTCTTTTTTGTTTGCAGCATTTCTTTTTCTTTGCAGTGTGTCCCTTGTGGGCCATCGTAATAACGTGTGCTGATGCATATTTAGGCCTACATAGTTTAGAGGTATTCATTTTGAGTGAGTCCTGGAAAGAATTTGTATTGGCTGGCAAGAACAAGCTTTAAAATTTTAACGCTGTGACAAAAGTGGGGGGGGGGTGAGCCCTTATAAATATTCATTGCATCAAAGAGGCGTTACGTTCAGAGCTGTATATAGAGAGAGTTTGGCCAACTCTGTTTCACGGGATTCGATATACGCGCGTGTGATTGACACCGGCCATGTTGTCACCAAAACAAAACATTAAAGCTATACGCGCGCATGCGCCTGAGCTGTTTGGTAACGACATGGCGTCCATGCGCCCGAATGACCAAACTCTCTCTTCTACGCCCACCTGTATACCTCCCTGTAAAGAGGTAAAATTTATGGCAGTATAGAATTTTTTTTTAAATTTTATATCTACTAAAGATCAAACCCCAAGGAGTATAGAATTTCTATTGTCTGTCATTTTAAATGTCCAAGTTGTAATAGTGATTATATTGGTAAGACAGATAGATGCTTAATAATTAGACTTAAAAAAACATTTTTCACGATCTGATGTGTTATATTAATTGATCATGTATAAAACTGTGAGGCATTCCAATATGTTAGGCTTACAAAGCATACTTGAAAATGATGATGTGGTCTGTAATGTAATAGGCCTACATCATGTTTAATATTTTTCTAACATTATTGACTCAAAAGTGGTCTATGCTTGTTTAAAGAAGCATTTGCTATATGTAGACTACACCCATTGCAATGGGATCAGACCTTCAAGTGAGCTTTCTTTGTTTTTGTAGGTAGCTTTGATCAGTAGTTTAAACATAGAAAATAGAACACTAATCACTGTTATGTCACCTACTAGAGGTAATGTTTTGATTGGTTAAACACTTTTGGTATTTGTGCATATAACCTTGTAAATGGATACTCCTCCTCATTCCTGATGTAATGTCGCAATATTGAATCCTAACACAATGGTGTGCATTTCAATACTTAGAGTAGTATGCATTATACTTCCTTATAACTTTTACTGCATCCACTTTACTTATATTTAAAAATATTTAAGTCAAATAATAAAATTACTGTTGTTTCGATTCTTTACTAATATAATAATACAATGGACACTGCATATTCACTATAACATATACAGTAATTAGTTCAAAAGTC
>NW_022686921.1:0-646 GCF_011630105.1 Anneissia japonica | reverse complement strand
GTGAGACCAATTGTTTGGTCTTCCACAAGCTCCAAGAGTGGGGGGGGGGGAAGGGGTGTTCCTCAGATTGAAGTAAGTTTTGACATGGACACCAATGGATTCGTCAGTGTATCGGCTCGAGATAAGGAGACTGGCAAGGAAAAACACATTGTTATCCACTCATCTGGTGTGTTAAGTAAGGGCAAGATTGAAAACATGGTAACGAATGCAGAGAAATACTCTGAAGAGGACAACAAGAGGAAGGAAAAAGTTGAAGTGGTTAACCAAGCTGAGAACATCATTCATGACTCAGAGGCTAAGATGGAAGAATTCAAAGAACAATTGCCAACAGAAGTGTGACGAACTGAAGAAGAAATTCCAAAATTAAAAGACCTGTTCCAGAAAAAGGCCTCGGAGGATGCCGAAAGCCTTAGACTAGCTTCCTTAGTTCTTCAACAAGCTTCATTAAAGAGATTTGAATTCCAAGATATAAGTTTTATCAGAAAAATAAAATGTCAAGATAATTTATCTCACGGAGATGGAATTCCAAGAGAGCTTACTTGAGGTAAGACAAAGATAGTTTACATCGAAAAGGTAAAATGTCTATGAAATAAGAAATTCCAAGATACTTTTTGTGCCCGTTGAAGTATGCCAATCTTGACAGCAT
>NW_022686920.1:0-515 GCF_011630105.1 Anneissia japonica | reverse complement strand
ACGACGACGACGTTCTCGAAGTACGTCGTGCCCTTCTTGGCGCCGGTCGGCGGACGGCGGTTGGCCCCGTCCGCGTCCCTCGGGTCGACGGAAGTCAGCACCAACGGAAAGGTCGAGAGACTGGTGACGTAAACTTCGTTCTGCCTGCTGGCCATCTCGGCGGTCACGCCGTCGAACGAGGAGGCGTGCATGTACGGGATGCTGTGCCTGACGTGCTGCGTGACGCGCACCGCCTCGTCGTACGCGTCGAAAGCTGGCATCAGCGACGAGATCTCGAGGCGCTGTTCCTGGGCGAACGCGAGACCCGGAATGGAGGACCTGAAGCTGACGCTGGGAGCGTCGAAGTCGAACCACGTCAGCCGCGCCAGGTGGGAGCCGGCGTTCGCCAGGGCGAACGCCAACTTCTCGTCGTCGGCGACCTCCGGCACCGCGAACGAGAACGCTATCGCTGGATACGCAGCTGCGAACAGTCTGACGGCCTCGTCCGTGTCGCATCGCGATCCCAGAGACGAGTA
>NW_022686919.1:0-583 GCF_011630105.1 Anneissia japonica | reverse complement strand
ATATTATAGAACAAAATGCTGTGCAACTTATTTAACCGGACGCAGACTTGATTATATGGAATTTTAAAAAAAAAGTAATTTGTATTATGCTATTTCATCATATGCAACAATAATTAGAATATTTATGAATAGGTGTATTAAATGCAAATATGAACTGACATTTAGGCCGATATATTATAGAACAAAATGCTGTGCAACTTATTTAACCGGACGCAGACTTGATTATATGGAATTTTTTTTAAAAAGTAATTTGTATTATAAAATTGTTTGAGAAATAAATGTGAACTTGAACTTGATTATAATAGGCAAATGTAAGGAGGGAACAACAGGTTAGTTACTAACGCAGCAAGACATCGCTTCGAGCATCCAAGCATCAAACCAAGTATAAGAAAGAACCGCTGTGGCGGCTCTAGGATATATTTTCTGGGGGAGGCTAAGTTGTCCGACAGGGGGGACTTGAGCTCGTAGGCTCGAGCTGGAGGAAGGGGTTGAGAGGGGGCATGGCCGAAAATGGCACTCTCAGACTGTGACAGATATGTGTTGGCTTGTTGTGTGGGCCTATTTTATATGTTTTATGGTCTGA
>NW_022686918.1:0-717 GCF_011630105.1 Anneissia japonica | reverse complement strand
CAATATATAAAGTCACATGACACAAAAGGTAAAAAAATCAAACTTACCAAAAGTTGTCGTGTTTGGTATCATTTGAAAGCTCTGCCAATGATGAGTTATGTCTTCCGGTATTTACGTATCAGAAACTGTGTTGTTTTTTATATATCGTCCTGTAAATCTAATTATCAAAAAGAACAAAATCCCACAAACACACTCTTTGGCTGATTTATTAGAAGGGGGTCAGTCCAACTACGACCCATCATTTTACTATGGAGGTTTGACCAGATATGTACACCTGCGTGCTTTCTGGGGAAATGCTTAGTTCCTCCGAGTCCAAATGAATCCAGAATACGCCAGGGGCCCCACTCTTACTACATGGTGGCCAAGGCAAATACAGTATGTTGTGTTTTCCTACTTACTGATGATTCTACATACATGAACAATGGTACCGCATGTTACGTGATGTATATTTGATTGGCTGATTGATTTTATAACATTAATAGGCATGGTCCTCCCAGTGGTGCAACGACGAGTCGTGGGTCCCGGGCCGAAACAATGTTAGGAGCAATATGCATATCAGTAAAATATTTTTGCTTACGAAGTGACACCGGGGTGGTTAATCCCCCTAGAGATAAGTGTTAAGCATGAAAAGACTTTAATTATTAGACAATGCCAAAAATGTTTTGTGAATAATATTTTGCACACACATTTTTAATTTGAATATTTGAGTGCAACATG
>NW_022686917.1:0-1593 GCF_011630105.1 Anneissia japonica | reverse complement strand
ACGAAAATACACCACAATATCGGTAAAATTAATGTTGAAATGAAGAATATAATTTCAGTCTAATGTCAGTGCAAAATATCATTAGGCCTTTGTAATCACCGCACGACGCGCGATTATCATGGCAACTAACACGCGCGTGGGTAATTCGTCACGGTTTATGGTCTGGTTATGGTTTTTGTGACGTTCAGCGTGTAGGGACGCACGTGCGCCTAGAATGTCGATGCCAGAGTTATAACCTTTGATGTCCCGAGATGTGCGTCCTTCTGTTGAATTGCCTTGGTCAGAAGAATGAAATAAAGACTTAAGCCTGGTTCTCACGAGAGCCCTAGTATCCGGATCGGGAGCTAACCGTTAGCCCTAACCGTTAGCACCTGCGTGAGAACGCCCGATCGGTTAGCGCTAACCGTTAGCGTTATCCGGATACGCTAACGGTTAGCAAGCGCTATCGGTTAGCAAGTTGAGGGCGTTTCTATCATCAACCAATCACAAGTAAGCGTTTACAATTTCCAGTTTCTTATTGGCCAGTGATTCGATCATCATATTGTTGGTATCCGGATCGGGATTTTCTCGCATGGACGCACGGCAGCTAACGGTTAGCAGGATCCTGATCCTGCTAACCGTTAGCTGCCGTGTGAGAACATAGCTTAAAACTCTGGCATCGACATCCTAGGCACACGTGCGTCCCTACACGCTGAACGTCACAAAAGCCATAGCAACCAGACCATAAATCGTCAGCGTACGTAGTGACGATTTACCCACGCGCGTGTTAGTTGCCATGATAATTGCGCGTCGTGCGGTGATTACAAAGGACTAATGATATTTTGCACTAACACAAGACTGAAATTATATTCTTCATTTCAACATTAATTTTACCAAAATTGTGGTGAATTGTAGTTCATGAGACTCACTTCGCAGAACAAATTAATAAATGTTCTGTATATACTCAAATGTTCGTTTTCGGCACCTTATGCCAACATTGTCAAAATGACCGTTTAATGTTACATAAGAACATGAAATTTTATAAAATTCGTAAATTTTAAATTGCTATAACTTTTCATTTTCTTGGTCAATTTTCACAAATCAAATCGCAGTTTATAGAAACATTTAACAAGCTCGCAGTAAAAAAAAAAACAGATGTAACAGACATTGCGAAGTACCCAAAATTAAAGTAATAAAAACTAACACCATAAAACGAATGGCACGCAGACTAATAATTGACGGCTGTACTCGCAACTAATATCGGATTGTCGATGCCACAGTAAAGATCAAAATTACCTTGGTTGATAGCAGTCTTCGAGGGTTTGTGCACGTGGATAAATAAGCGAAAACCGAAGCTGATCATAAGGGACCCTCAGTACACAGTACAACAAAAGAAAGTATGAATTAATTAACAGCAATATGCAGTGGGTTAATTTAAACTAACATAATTAGCCCTAATGATATAATCAATAAACATATATATATATACATATATATATATATATATATATATATATATATTTATGTGTGTGTGTGTGTGTGTGTGTGTACAGTACTTCCCTGCACATTGCTTATGTTATTTCAAGTTAATCTTATGTAACTTACTTTCGTTTC
>NW_022686916.1:0-532 GCF_011630105.1 Anneissia japonica | reverse complement strand
CATCGCCATATTCCGAGTGGTGATAGTTGAAAACAAATACAAAAAAAAAATAAATAAAATAAGAAATATGGAGTACCAAATGCACGATCAAGTATCGACTACGATTTCAAACCGGAACCATTACGAAAGCTGGTGCGAAGAGCTGTTCAAGAGCAAAATCGCCCAGAGGAAAGAGATAAGCGAGGAGGACTTACGTAAAAAGATCACCTGGCTGTTCGAATTCATCGTGATAGAACGGAATTGGAAATGGGACGGATCCCGTTCTACCTTTAATTCTCGCCTTAATAAAACCTAGCGCTCTAGGAGCTGTCTCTTATACACATCTAGAGGTGTATAAGAGGAAGGGAGAGTGGAGTTTCCCGAATACGAATTCGTTTTTGGAAAAGCGGGAGACGAGTTGAACGCTCTGTTGAACATCGCCGTTGGAATGCGCCACAGACCGGAAACCTGGACGAGTTGGTCTCCGTCGATCCGATCGATGACTGAGGATCGCATGTTCTGGTTCAACGAACAGCTGATGGACTTGATCGAC
>NW_022686915.1:632-885 GCF_011630105.1 Anneissia japonica | reverse complement strand
CAATTAAATAAATACAATCCTTAGTTAGCTTAAGAATCCATTGAATAATACAGTTGTTGGTTATTAAAAAAAGTTACTAGAAAAAGTAGGGGAAAAACAATCTGATATAGCACACAGACACAATAATCAAAATCAACTAGACAAAGACAAAATCTAAACATCCCGGTGTAGCAATTAAAATCTAATTCCACAGCCCTCGTGCCAAAAAAGCGGCACCCTGGCACCAAAGGTGATTTAAATAATTACTGTATTT
>NW_022686915.1:291-551 GCF_011630105.1 Anneissia japonica | reverse complement strand
AGATTCTATTCATGAAGCAATACACAGATTTATGCAAATCAGCTGATGTTAACTCGATTGACCCGTTCAAAACCAAACTTGCAGGCATCATTTAGGAAAATCAGTTGACCAGAGATCAAATTTTTACCGCCGTTGAAACAGGTCTTTGGTGGCGGCTAATGCCTAATCGTTCGTTGGTTTTACGAAACGGAAAAAAATGCAAAAAACTTTTAAAAATCAAAGGACAGGGTAACATCACGGGCTGTTCCAATGCCTCAGGG
>NW_022686915.1:0-238 GCF_011630105.1 Anneissia japonica | reverse complement strand
TGCATCGCATGTAAGGGTAAGTGTTTGGTCACATCGTAATATGCAAGGACTGGTGGGCTTGTTATCATACTTTTAAGCTTCTAAAAAGATTCCTGCTGATGTGGTTGCCAACACCATTGTGTGTCTTTATGTAACAACTGCCTTAAGGGTGCTGCTACTTCACTAAAGTTCTTAATGAATTTCGAAAGATAGTTTGCCATACCAAGAAAACGGCTTAAAGCTTGTGTATCCTTTGGAG
>NW_022686914.1:0-1188 GCF_011630105.1 Anneissia japonica | reverse complement strand
GAAACATGGAATATAATATAGTGTAACGGTAATTAAACTCAAATTCTTAAGATGTTGACTTCAGAAACACTAAAATTAATTGATATTTCGGCTACTCATGTAGTCTTTTGTTACCATTTAACTCTCTCAAAATGTTTATTTTATGTCAAGCGTTGACAAAAACTACAGGAGTATCCGAAATATTAATGAAAATGTATAAATAGCAATAATTTATTATATTATTATTGTTATTATTATTATTATTATTATTATTATTATTATTATCATTATTATTATTATTATTATTATTATTATTATTATTATTATTATTATTATTATTATAGTTATTATTAACATTTTATTGTCATTATACATTGTACAGTTCGTTGAGGCACCTGATCAGGAAAGGAATAGCACTGTCATGGTACCGCTTAGATAGTCTATCAACTTTTAACCACATCCTGTGTTGCATTTGGTGTTTTTTGGCGTTAGCTTCAAACCATTCAGTGAATCTAGGGGATTTCGAGCAATTTTTTTTTTAAATGTAAAACACAGGAGATGTGTCCTTCTGTCCGAAAGGGTTTGAAGATCAACGATGCTGCATTGCTATAACTCTCATATGCTTTACCAATTATAATTCTTAAGCCTCTTTTTTTGGATTCGTTCAATTTGGGTATTTTGGGATGCGGATATACATGCATGCCATACGCCGGGACGACATATCCAATGTAGACAGATATTAGAGTGGTGGGGATACCAAATCCTCTCTTAAACAAAATGTGTAGTAGTTTACTACATTTAGAAATAATATTGTTAACCATAGCATCCCATTTAAATTATCTGGAATGATGAACAATTTAGTGTTTCTAAAGTCAACATCTTACGTATTTGTTTCATTACTGTTACGCTATATTACATTATATATATATATATATATATTATATATAGGCCTATACTATATATAATATATAATATAATAATGATAATGATTACGATAATGGTTATGATACAATCAATTTGAAATTCACAATGATGATGATGATGGAAATGGTTATGATGATTGAACCAAAGCAGTTCCCTCTGTCTTACATTATTCTGCCTACAAAAATGAAATTACAAAAGTGATAAGTTGAAAGGCCAGGTTTGGGTCCTAATAACATGTTCTGCAGTAATAAGCGGGAGTATAGTAATTTTTCCTTTTCTATGCTA
>NW_022686913.1:0-3736 GCF_011630105.1 Anneissia japonica | reverse complement strand
AAAAGTAGTACATCTTCATGATTACATATCACACATACAGTAGTAAAGTATCTATCACTAGTCTACAACCTAACAGGCATACAATAACTACCTAAGTAGTTTTTTTATTAACCAAATAAACAATTATTGTTATTATTATTACTGAACTATTATTAGGCCTATCTATAAAGTGACGAATTGAATGATAATAAAACTGTCTGCCACCCTCATAGTTCATACACATTGTGCAGACAATATACTTTTAATAACAAACTTTTTCAAAAATATTTTGTATAAAAAAGCCGCAAATTTATAGTTATTAGCATTAAAGAAGAATCTAATTTTCATATAATCTACAGTTGACAGGGGTACATTTTTAAATTTAATTTAATTTACATTACAAACTACGAAGATAACATATTATGGAAAAAAAAAAAACCACCATAATGGAATCGCCCACCTTTGTTCAGGCCGGCTGATTTCCCCACACATAGATAGCAGAAGAACGAGCAGCGAGCGTATTTTGCATTACAAAATTGTAATGCTTTTTACCGGAAGTGTGCGTAATATCATGCGAGCCAGGCCCTCTCGCGGCAGTGTGCGAACTGCCTATGTTGATAATAATTTACAGGTAATTAATAATGTGGGGTGGGCTGATTTCGATGCCATTTTCGACTTGCAGAGGACGGCCTTTTCTAAATATTATATTTATTTATCTAATAGGCCTATGTAATTCGTATATGTATATAGGATAGTATAATACATAGGCCTACTCCAAGTATTTAAATGCACGCCATCGTGTCGGGATTCAATATTTCGACATTAATTATGTCGTGATCAGGAATGAAAAATTATCCATAGTTTCTTATTAACCAAATAAACAATTATTATTATTATTACTGAACTATTATTATCTATAATGTTGACAAATTGAATAATAATAAAACTGTCTGCCGCCCTCATAGTTCATACACATAAGAGCTCTATTGTTTATCATGTCCAGGTTGTAATAGTGATTATATTGGTAAGACAGATATGTGCTTAATAACTAGACTTAAAGAACATTCTTCACGATCTGATAGTGTTATAAATGATCATATACAAAATTGTGAGGCATTCCAATATGTTGTAGGTTTACAAGGTATACTTGAAATGTAGCCTGTAATGTAAGTAATAAATTAGGTTTAATACTTTCTATATTAACATTATTGACAGTTCGCAAAATTTGTCTATACTTTTGTGTAAAGACGCGTTTATAGGCTACACCCACTGCTTAACAATGGGCTGAAAGCTTTCTTTGTTTTTGTAGGTAACTTTGATAGTAGGATAAGGATGCTTTGATCTTTAGTTTATTCATAGCTGTGTCATACACCTACCAGATGTAATGTTTTGATTGGTCGAAAACTTTTGGTACTTGTGCATATAAGCTTGCAAATATGGATAATTTTTCATTCCTGATTATGACTAATTAATGTCGAAATATTAATCCCGACACGATGGTGTGCATTTCGATACTTGGAGTATGTATTATACTATCTTATCTGAGATTAATCAGTCTATAGTATATATAATATTTTTGTTATTTATTTTTGCACACTCCATTTTGTAGTAATAACTACCGTTAAGCTTTGCATTAACTGCTTGTTAGGTCTTATTATCTAATAACATAACATTACATGATCTGCTGTTGATTGAATTTTTTTTTATAATGGCTTGTTTTTATTTATTACCATTTTTAAAGAGGGTGACCTATCCAGTTCCAGCATAAACTGATCATTAATGGCCCTCGATAAAAACATATGGTGGGGTGCGTACGCTAAATATCCGGGCCTATATTTACATTTTACTTTGCCAATTCTTTTTCCACTTCCAATGCTGTGTGTTTGAAATTTAAACACCATTCTTGTCGTTGCTCTTCTTCCGATACCGTATTCATTGCAGTCTCTCAGTGCTCGATGGTCATTTTTGACTTTCTTATTAGATGTATATAATTCCAGCTTTTGAGTGTGTTTTAAGCTCTGATCTTCATTTTTCATAGCATTCGTTAAAATAATGAAATAATAATTACCGTATTTATTCGAATAAACGCCCCGCATTGAATACTAAACGCCCCCTCCAGAGCCTCATCATTTAGAATAAATGGCTTCATTGATTTTTTCCTCGAATAAACGCCGCCACCCGCACCCCACCCCTCAAATGATGGTAAACAAAACAGAAGCAACATCATTCTAAACACATTCTATTAATGTTCTACTCCAATAGAACTGCATTTTTCACCTAGTTATGAACAATCGGTTTTTATGATCACGCAATAACATTTTGACTGTATTTATGTGTCTGTAGTTTCACATTTAAAGTGAAATTGAGGACGTTTATTTGAGTAGAAGCATCCATTATACACTAAACAAAATAAATAGCTCCCTCGAATTAACGCTGAACTTGAACAAACGCCCCTTCAAAAACCCTTGTCAACAATAAACGCCCCGGAACGTTTATTCGAATATATACGGTAATTAAAAAGTAATAGTAATAGTTCAAATACTATAGGAGAATCAGCGCACACATAATGCATCCTCTCTGTGAATGTATGTTGATTAACCATACATTTCGACATATTGTATTTATTCAAATAAACGCCTCGCTTTGAATAAACGCCTCCCTCGAATAAACACCCATCGCACTTTTTTTCGTCCGGGGACATCGGTGGTACATTATCTTTAAAAAAAGACACGTTAAAAGGGTTTATGCAGTAATGCAAGTATAATTAATCTTTAGAAAGGACTTATGTTTTCGACTTGTTTAGGTGTCAATTACTTTTAAATATCCTTTCCGTATGTGGGTGTGTGGTTGTCGTTGTGTGTGCTGAGTCAGGGTCAGATCATGGTCAGATCTTGTTGCTTGCGCAAAAAATACAACACTTTAAGAACCTGTTCTTTTAGAATCAGCGATTCATCGTAAATTCACTTGTTTTATCATCGAAGATTCACTTGTTTCATCATCGACGGTTCACTTGTTTCGTCATCGACGATTCATTTGTTTCATCATCGATGATTCACTTGTTTCATCATCAACGATTCACTTGTTTCATCGTCGAGGATTTACTTCTTAATCATCGACGGTTCACTGGTTATCATCGAATTGTTGCTTGAACGGTGTTCCACAATTATGATGATGATTATTATTATTATTATTATTATTATTATTATTATTATTATTATTATTATTATTATTATTATTATTATTATTATTATTACTATTACTATTACTATTATTATTATTATTATTATTATTATTATTATTATTATTATTATTATTTGTGACTTTAGTGGTGTGAAAATGAATTTCAGTTGCAGTTTTCTCCATCAGAAGTTGTTGCATTAAGTAACTCTCACGTTGAGTCGGAAGAAAAGATATCTCGTGAATCTACAGAAACACGATTATTAGAAAAACATGTATGCCAATTATCGTGTCGGACGTCCTTATTATTATCATCACCATTCACCACAATTGTTGTCGTAAGTTACTGCACTTGCTATTGTTACTGCTATTACTATTTTCAATTTGTATACTGAGTTATATTATTATTATTATTATTATTATTATTATTATTATTATTATTATTATTATTATTATTATTATTATTATTATTATTATTATTATTATTATTATTATTTAGGCCTGCACTCTCTACAACACTACCCTAGAAAATTATACACACCGCCGATACGCGGCGCCCTACTCCACTGGCCTCTACCAT
>NW_022686912.1:0-576 GCF_011630105.1 Anneissia japonica | reverse complement strand
CACCTTCCCGTTCTTGAAGTCCACAATCTGGCCTCTCCCTCCCAGGTTCGAGTACAAATAGGCCTGGGGAGGCGTATATCCTAGGGAGGCCTACAGACAGGTAGTGATACCGTCACCGGCCTAGTCAGGAGGCTATCTAAATCTGTCAATGATATTTTGACTAATTCTTATACCATCCAGGCCATATATATGAAAATTAAATCGCTATATAAGATTTGATGTTTCTCACTGGACATTTTAGAATTGTACACAATCAGAAAAACCAGTCATATTAATTATATAAATCTAATGTTTTTTTTTGTAAACTGCGTACGCTGCATTAAAACATTGTTGTACCATTCAGCACGCGGTGGTTGACAAACGTTATGTAACAGAATTACAATCAAAACAAAAAGGCATTAAACTAGTGCATACAGTATTATTTCTTTTCTAAAGTTATCTACTGTACTGCTATCGAGCCATATTTACTGTACATTGATCTGAGACTAAAATATAAGGGGACTAACTAACTCAATCCATCCATCAATCAACATGGCTTTGTATATAAATATGTTCAGTAAAGATAATAATATTAAG
>NW_022686911.1:0-1497 GCF_011630105.1 Anneissia japonica | reverse complement strand
CTTAAGTACATTATTAACAACTTTTAAAGGGTACCCATTCCAAGACATAAACTTCCTGATGTTACAAGCTCTGTTTGAAGTTTATCAGGAGTACACAATCTGTGGGCTCTAGAAACTAAACTACGAATCCAGGAGATCTTACGGTTCCATGGAGCAAAGCTATCATAATGGACATATTGACCTGTATGTGTATTTTTACGATATATACTCATGCTTTCTACACTGTTGTTAAATTGTAAATCCAGAAAGTGTACTGTGTCACTGTTTTCAAATGATTCAAAAGTAAAATTTATCTGTCTATGAAAAGCATTGAAGTAGCTTAGAATTTGCGGGAAATCATTGGGCTTAGCTAGCGTGTCGTCAACAAAACTCTAAGAATTTGTTCAACACTATATTTTGAAACAGTTCCATACAAAAAAATAAAAGAAACTTCTGTTCATAATTCACATATGAATATGAATATTCTTTGCAGGCCTAAAATACAGTACAGAAAAGGCTACAGTAGTCTTTGGAGAGAAGCCAACTTAGATTGGTAGATTGTCTTTAAGAGTGCTATTAAAGTTAGGTGATACATACATTATATATAAACATGTTAAAGACCTGAAACAGAGACATTGGAATAAAGGGTTGGTGGCCCAAGGGGTTACTTGAACTACAGTAGTTACTGTAGGTACGGATAGCCTACTAAAAAAACAGTATGAATACACTAACATCAAACAGACCTCAGGCCTATGAGATGGCCTAACATCATTCACCAATGATGTATAAAAATGATAAAAACAAAAATAAGCAATTGGGTCATTTTGGCTAAAAATCAACCACCATGCCCATGTGAATCCCTTGGATCTTCCTATAAAAACTTTTTTTTTTCAGAAAAAAATTCAACAAGAAATTTAATTTTTAAAATACAATGAAATTATGCAGTACTTACTGTATTCAAAATTCAAAACAATCCCTACTTCTACCCCATTTACGCCAAAATATTTTCCCCTTTACTACCAACCCTCACACCAAGGTACAGTATTTCTGAACACACTCCTTATGACTATCTACAGATTATTTATTATTTTCCACATTCTAACTACCTTCAGTAAACCAGTCATGCAAGCAGTATATCTGGAACTATAGATTCCATGCTCAAAACAATCTCTATCAGTGTGTCAGAGAGGTGTCTGAGACTTTATGTAATGAGGATCCTGCATTCTAATACTGTATGTGCAAGTCTATGTGCAATATGTGCAAGTCTACGTGCAATATGTACAAGTAATTTAACCCATTAGGACCTAGACGCTCAAACCGCTCTGCGCATTAGTCCCTAGACCGCCCTAAACGGGCCTGGCTATTCAACCCGCTATAACTTCTGTTATACGAACTGTAGCGTGTCGCGAAAAACGTCTACATAAACTTTGGGAAATCCCTTTTCAGAATATCCCATCATCTAATGAGGTTTCTATTTGAAAAAATGACGTAATTTGCGTTCAAATGTCAAACTGTTGA
>NW_022686910.1:0-2099 GCF_011630105.1 Anneissia japonica | reverse complement strand
CTTTTACCTTTCCCGTGACTAATTTATCTATCCCTGGAAACCAGACCTTTTCTCGAATTAAGGCCCTTGTCTTCACTATGCCTTGATGACTAGTGTGTGCGATTTCTACCACTTTATTACGTAATGATTTGGGTATAACTATAGTATGTCCTCTGAGTATGATGTTGTCTGTTACTGTCAACTCATCTTTTAACTGCTTAAATTCGCGAAGTTCAGCTTCGTTCCACAACGCATGATTATTCTGTTCAATTGCCTGTTTTAATTTCTGTAGTTGGCTATCAACTTTGCTTTCAGCCTCAATATCACTCAGTTTCATCGCCTTTGGGATTGCGTTGTGTACAATATAATTAATATGCGCAACAGTTTGCTGTTCTTCAGTGTCTTGTGTTGTCTTGTTTGGGTGTCGACTTAAGTAGTCAGCCGGGTTGCCGTGTCCAGGTCGGTATTCCAACTCGTAATTATATGGCATTAATCTTAACCTCCAGCGTTCAATTCGTGTGCTCATCGGCTTGTTATGGTTGAATATGCTGAGTAATGGTTTATGGTCAGTCATTATCTGAAATCTTGCTCCATATAAATACAAATGAAAATGTTCAGCACCAAAAACGACAGCTAACATTTCCCGCTCTGTTTGCGAGTATCGCTGTTCTACACCGGTCAACGATCTGCTAGCGTATCCTATAACTTTGCCATCTTGGCAGAGCATAGCGGCTAATCCTGTTGGGCTTGCATCCACTAACACCTGCGAGTCTTTCTGAATGTCGAAGTATGTCATCACTGTGGGGCTGATGAGGACAAGCTTTTTAATAAAAGCTTGTTCTTGGGTGTCTGTCCATTTGAAATAGACATTCTTTCGCGTCAATTCACGCAGCGATGTTGTCAGTGATGCATAATCGGGGATAAATCTCGCCACATATTGTGTTAGTCCGAGAAAAGATCGAACTTCGCTTGCATTCGTTGGTCGTGGAGCGTTTTGAATATCTTCAACTTTCCGGGGATCAACTGCCAAGCCCTTACTGTTGAAAATATGACTGTAGTCGCTCTAAGGTCGCTTTCAAATTTTCATCGTGTTCTTGTTCATTTCGTCCAAAAATAACAATGTCGTCCGAGATATTTTTACAGCCTTTAAGCCCGTACAACAGTTTTCTTACTTCAGCTGAGAAAATTTCTGAAGCTGCATTGACACCAAATATCAACCTTTTATATCTATATAGACCAGAATGAGTGGTAAAGGTAGTAAGAAATATAGAATCCTCGTGGAGGGGTAACTGATGGTAACCTGATCGTAAATCTAATTTACTATACACAGTGGCACCATTAAGGTCACTTACTATGTCATCTAATGTGGGGATTGGGTGACGTTCTCTGAGAATCGCCTTATTAACCTGTCTCATATCAACACAGATTCTTATAGACCCATTACCTTTTGGTACAACGACGATTGGGCTTACCCAGGGTGTTGGACCTTCTACCTGTTCGATTATATCCAAATCCATCAATCTATTTAACTCCTTATCTACATCTTTTCTTATGTGAAATGGAATCCTTCTGTGTTTTTGCTGTGTGGGTTTTACAGTTGGATCAACATGTAGTTTAACTTCAACCCTTTTAAATTTTCCAATCCGTCAAAAATTGGGTACTTGTCAACAATTTCTGAGTGTATGGACTGTACACCATCATCATTATCAGTAACATTTGTTGCATTATTAGTAGGAATATTTGTATCTCTAATACCCATTACATAATTGTTACAAGTCACCTTAACCAAGTTAAGTTTTTCCGCCGACCTCCATGAGAGTATGTTACCAACATTGCCATCAACAATGTAAACATCATCCTCACATTTTACCTCATTTTCTGCATGGAACGTTACCTTACAAACACCTCTAGTTTTCAATGGTTTGTCACTACCAAAACCATAAATTTTAACATGTGTTTTCTGAAGGATAGGCTTTTTCTTAAAGTTATCAAATACTTCACTTGCCATAATGTTAACTGAGGCACCCGTATCTATAATGAATCTGACAAACTCATTATCAACTCCAATTGTACTACTGGGAAGTTTACTTCCTGGGATACCAAATACATACTCATTATGA
>NW_022686909.1:0-1454 GCF_011630105.1 Anneissia japonica | reverse complement strand
CCAGCGTACACAACGAATGCCCAGCGAATGTTACACGTATGCCTAACGTATTGACGCCTTGTAAACGTTGATGTAGGTTGGTATACGCTGAGTGTTCGCTGGCCATTCGTTAATCATTAGTTAGACAAACGCTATGAATACGTTATGCATTTGCTATGGCAACGTTTCAGATGGGATTGAACGTGTTTGGACGAACAACGGACGAACACAAAACGTAAACCCAACGTGCAAAACGTTCAAACAACGAATGCTCACCGTATACATAGCGTATGTAGCAGAACGTTGTCATACGTTCAAATTTTGAACATGTCCAAAAATTAAAATCGACCCCAGCGTACCTCAACAAACAGCTAACGAATACAACGTATGCCAAACGTATTACGAACGTGTCACGAACGAATGTCAACTTACGCGAACGTAAACCAATATTTTGATAAACGTCGGCATACGTTGGCTCTATACACTACAGTGTGACAGGGGCTTAAGTATACACTGCGCAGTGGTTGCACATGTGCAATCACATGCAGTGATGATCAGAACCTCCCTGATCAGTCTACTTACTGAGAAGGTTAAAATAGGCCTAGAATTTACGAATTTTTTACTTATTCAATAATTGAAATACATTCTATTAAGTTTATACACATTTAATAAAATCCACAAAATAATTTAAAATACAATTTTTAAAATGTTGAAGTTGTTAACTTTTCCCGAACATGTTGCAATTTTTGGGGATTCCCCATTTAGGCCTAGGCCCTAGATCTGCATTGCATTGTCGTCGGCGATTTTAGGCCTTGAAATACCAACTATTCTTGCTGTTTACTGTTCATTATCATCTTTAAAAAAGTTGAAATTAATTTTTGGTGTAATTTAGTGATTTATAATGACAAAAATCTCCTTTGTGAAACTGATTCAAGATTCACGATGATCAGATAGTATTCTACTGATCTTTTTTTAAACATAGAGCATGTGACCTGAAAATTATTCGCAGCATAAAATTTTTGCGAATCTGGACCATTCACGAAATTCGCGAAAGTTTAATGCGCGTGAAATTTCTGATTTTACAGTACTACAGGTATATATCGATGCCCTCCTTATCTTTCATCTGGAGGGCTGGAATGCAAGTACAATATTAGCATACTATCTTTCAGGAGCGGTGTTACAGTTGCACAGCCTCATCTATGTACTAGCATTCTATCTGCAATGATATACTGGTATTAGTTAGGTTGCACAGTGTCATCCAGATGCACCTGCATTCTAAGTGCAATGATATACTGACATACAGACTGCTGTCTGTCACAGTTGTATAGAAGCTTCATCCAGATGCACCTGCATTCTAAGTGCAATGATATACTGATATACAGACTGCTGTCTGTCACAGTTGTATAGTAGCTTCATCCAGATGCACCTGCATTCTACCTGCAATGGCACACTGCTGTTTGTCCCAGTTGCACAGC
>NW_022686908.1:0-575 GCF_011630105.1 Anneissia japonica | reverse complement strand
ACATTGGCAATAGTTATATACAGTATTCAGATTAGTTCAAAGACTAATTTTCTGCATTCTTCTCGAAAATGTAACCACCCGCCTTAGGCATGGCCCTGCTTGTTCCATGCTGGATTAAAAACTAGTAGAGGATCAAATGTCCAGCAATTTTGATGGTCAAAATACAGGGGAATTATTATTACTGTACATTAGAAAAGACTGAGAAACAGGATAGTCTATTATACATATATTGTTTTATCTTCATTTGTAATTTTTAAACTAATTTTTATTTTTATATTACAAAAAAGTATTATATTAATGAAATAATAAATTCTATTCAAAATAATTTATATTGAGCCACATTTTCATACCTGTCTCTTATACACATCTAGATGTGTATAAGAGAGGCTTTTCACAGTGATGGTTAATTAGAATATATATTTTCAACAAAAATTATCATTGATGATTAGTGCCAGAATGATTAATTCCTTATAAAGACATTGTAATATCAATACTAATTATTTTTGAATGGTGCAAGATTAGTCACTCTGATTTTTTTTAACTAGTCTGTTCAAACTTTTTATTGTACTTCTCTT
>NW_022686907.1:0-992 GCF_011630105.1 Anneissia japonica | reverse complement strand
GCCTCGAGTTCTTTCGTCGCGCACGCTTCCTCAGCGGAAAGATAGCTGCCAGGAAGTGCGTCGTCTGTCGCAGCGAGGAGGATCGTCTTCTTGCTCTCGTCTCCTTCGTACCGTCCATGATGCTTGCGACCGATCGGATGCGAATGCTGCTGACGTTGGGAATACTCTTGGACGCGTCGCTGCACGAGCCCTTCTCGGACACGTTCGAACGGTGGCGACCCTGCGTGCACGGACGTCGGCACGTCTGTCTGTACGACCCGCAGCACGACGTGCTGTTCTTGGGGGACGGTCGATCGAAAGGAGGTTCGGGCGGCTTGGACTCCGTGTACTGGACTCGCACCGGTGCTGTCAGGTCGAACGGAAGAAGATCGATAGAAGCGGAGGTGCGGGAAGCTTCCACCAGAGAGACGTCCTTGGCGATGCCGTTCGAGATACCGCCGTTCGTGGAATTCAGAAGTTCTGGGAAGGTCGATAAGGACGCGCTCGTCGTTCGCGTGTCTCCAACGAGAGAGATGCCGAGCGACCTGATTGCGAAATCAGTCGTGGCGTACTTCGACGTGTTCTCCTACGGCGACGTCTGCCGAGCCGCGTCGCCCACCAAGACGGACAGTATGACTCGGACGAATCTTCGATATTCCTCGGACAGGTTCTGATCAATCCTCTTGTGGTTTCCCTTGGTGGTAAGTTTGTTCTTGTTCGTTTTGTACACCTGAAACTGCCTCAGCATCTCGCACAGGGAACCCGCTGCCCCATTGGACACCATGGCGGACACGAACGCGTCGCATCCCATTCCCATGCTTCCCTTCAGCTTTCCGTCCAGATAGCGAAACGTGTCTTCCAGCAGCTGCCGGAACCACGGGGCGACGCCGTAGTAGCTCTCCACTCCGTTTATCGTGCGTTTGCTCTTGACTTCCGTCAGGTCAACGTTCACTATGCTCGCGTACACCTCGGCCAACCTCTCGACGTCCGTCGGTTCTTCGTCCTCCTCCCAC
>NW_022686906.1:0-1080 GCF_011630105.1 Anneissia japonica | reverse complement strand
TATTCTTATTAATAACGTCATTATTACTATTATTATTGTTATTATTATTATTATTATTCATCGAAATAATAATAATAATAATAATAATAATTTTATAATAATAATAATAATAATAATAATAATAATAATTATTATTATTATTATTATTATTATTATTATTATTATTATTATTATTATTATTTACTATTATTATTATTATTATTATTATTTACTATTATTATTATTATTATTATTATTTACTATTGGATTGGCGCAATCACTTTCGGTAGCGTTAGTACATCGAGGTCCATGCAATCTCAATAGTGTTACGCATTTCTCATGCACAAGTAAACATTGGTTTGTCTTACAATAATTTCCAAGCAATAGCAAGCATATACTAACCTTCAAAAGTCGGAGTGTTTGTTGACGATATTGCTCAGTGTAAAATATGCAGGCCAGGGATATTAAAATTTCATCAATATAATTTTAATTAACCGAATGATACGCCTCGGCGGGGTTAGGGTTGTGTCATTGAGATTTCACTATGTATGTCCACTTGAAAATTTATTCATATATAGCATATCTTTCGAAGGTCATATTTTGGGCGTGTTCCTGGTAACATACCACAGCAGTGGTTATGCCCACCAAGGGTCCAGCTTTATTTAGCGGGAACAGACCTACCGTACCGTAAGTAGGCCTATTCCAATAAGCGCTGCAGCCCTTATAACATCCATTCTTGGGCCTTCAAATCGCCGCTAGGGTGGCGCGCGATTATAAGAGGAGACCTTATTGGAACGCTGCGGCTTGATTGGGGTTCCTATCATAGCTTACGCACCATTTTTACATTTCACACCCTGGTAGCGATCACATTTCCCATCGTTTTCTGTAAATTCGCATTCGATCAATGATGAATCATCCTCACAGTGGACTTCAAATGCTCTCTGATCGTAGCCACTGTCAGCATAAGAGGGCCTGCGTTGAAATTGTGAATAGCCGAGGTAAATACAAACAAGGTTTGCCTCATGGTCACGAAAGCCTCTCGTCTTACAGATCCTACCCCAGTCTTCCCCAAAGTTAATCTCGATGATGCCTTCGTCGTCA
>NW_022686905.1:0-1631 GCF_011630105.1 Anneissia japonica | reverse complement strand
TTTTGTTAGAAAATAGTATAGGTTTAATATAGCTTTTTAAAATTGTTAATTAGTCAATAAAACATGTGTGTTTAAATTACTTTTCAAACTCTATTCATATATGTGTTTAAATTACTTTTCAAACTCTATTCAAGTGAAAATCAAATATGACCTTTAAAATATATCTTTTAAAAAACATATGACTTCAAACAAATGGGCCTACAGAATTAATGATAAAGAAAAATGTTAACTAGTGGATAAAACATATCATTGTCTCTATTCTTTTCGAACCTTTATACAAAAAAAAAAAATATATCTAGAGTGTTAAAATATATTTAAAGGCTCTAAAACCTTTAAACAAAAGAAATACATCTAGAGCCTTTAAAATACAAAATTCATATAAATTAATATAAATTCATCAATTCAAAAAAAAGGGAAAAGCAATCAAATTTACGAATTTAAATGATTTAGCTTTAAATTGTTATTATCGTATTTTGTTGTTTTCATAGCTCGGCTACTCGTTATTATATGTGATTGCGGAAAACAGCACACCACGTGATGTCGTCACTAAGAGTTTGAAGTCAGCGACGGCAGAAGGAGTTGACTACGTGGAGCTGGTGGTGAGTTGAGTTATGTATCATTACAATTACAACCGACATCAACACACAAAATAAAACACAGCATCTATTTACACAACATACCATTCACCAATCTACACCAATTCTTACCTAACAACTACAATTTATTAAACTTAAAACATATTGAAATCATTATCCACACGATAAATATATTTTATTGTGTATTTTAAATGTATTTTACGATCAATGTTGATCATTTGTTGTTGAAATTTCGAAAAGGTTGACGAGCAAAAAATAACAATCATTATGCCTTGACAGAGTGACAGAAGCAGCTCACAACCAAAACAAAATTGTTTAAAAATTACTGAAAAATCAGTTTTACATAAAACTTTCAGTCATGTTTGATGTTGATTTGACGTGTACAAAACATAGGGCATCCAATTGTGTGATAGCCAAACAAGCAAATGAATGAAAAAAAACTTGTTTACAATAATTGCTGAAAATCAGCTTTACATTAAAATTCAGAGTCGTGTGTGATCTTGTTTTGATCAGTATTGAGCATTGAATTTAATTAAATATTTCATAAAAAGTAAATTTTACCAAAAAAAAATTTTTTTTTTTGGAGATGCTGACTATATAACGTGTACAAAACATAGGGCGTCCATGTTGTGCGATAGCCAAGTAAACGATATGATCCTGAATCACTCACGAACCAAAAGCTTGTTTAAAATTGATGAAAATCAGCTTTACATGGAAAATTTACATTTGCATATTACCTAAAATTATTTCTTTAAAGAGATGATGTGTTGTATATTCTCTGTTTTCATATTCTTTGTTCATTGAGTAGCTTGATCAATGTATTCTACATCGCTATGCTCATCTCGGCTATGCACAAGAAATGCGAGAAGCACTAAGGATTTCTCGACGCAATGTTAATTTGACAGAAGCATTGGTATGTATAGGAAATAACACATTATTCACTATAAACTTTCATTGAATGACAAATCGTCATAATATTTAATTAATACATTATTCATAAAATAATAATTAATTATTAAATATAATTATGACTAT
>NW_022686904.1:0-834 GCF_011630105.1 Anneissia japonica | reverse complement strand
AGGCCGAAACGGATCCGTCTGCAGATATTGGGATTCCTTCCAGTGGATGCTTAGTTTATTTTGTATTTCTGATCGGATTTTCTCTACTGTTCCGTTTTAATTTTAAATAGTTTTGCATTATGTGGCCGTTTGCTGTTTTATGGGTTTTTCCCATTTGCCTTTTAAAATTTATATATATATATGTATATATATATATATATACTGTATATATACTGTATATATATATATATATATTATTATGATTATTATATTACAATTTGCTACGCACCACTGTAAACACAATATAAACAAACAGATAAATAATAGTAATAAAATAATACCAGTAGGGTCTAAAATGAACTTTCAATTAACTGGCGCCAATGAACTTTTTACTGGATTTCAAATAATGAATGTATTTTATTTTAATACATTCAAATAATGAATGTATTAAAATAAAATACATTCAAATAACGAATGTTGACCTATAAACTGTAAATGATTTGGTGTTTTGGAAATTGAAATAGTATTATAATATTATCATCATACACGTACATATCTTCTTCAACACAATTGCCGTCTTCGTAGTAAAATTTACTTGTAATGAGGGGGTAGAAAGAAACAAAAAAAAAACTTTTGATGAATTTGATCACCTCAGCTTCACAGACGTGAAACGCATATGCATGGACGATTGCAAACGTTCCTATTGCTTGCAGCCAACGTTAAATAATCACTACGTTAGTCACAACGTTCGCGAATGTTAAAAACGTGTTGTGTTTGCTCATTTTAAACAATGTACTTGGAATGCTTTTACAACTTAGAGAAGAATAAAAGGTGGCGTGGCTAAACCGAAGTTTG
>NW_022686903.1:388-797 GCF_011630105.1 Anneissia japonica | reverse complement strand
TCTTTTTAGATTTTGATGACGTCATCATGGTCAAAAAAATTGTTTTTTCTGACCCCCACATTTTTTTTTCCTCAAAACGTTAATGAGCCCATATCATCTTAACCATTCGTCATTTCTTAATCGAATTAAGTGAGCATAATCTTCAGGTCAAGGTTGAATGTCAGGTACCTTAATTTTCAGTTCGCGAGACTTTGCGTGCGCGTACGCGTGCGTCAACATTTATATGTGCATAATACCATGCATGTTTTTAATCAGTTATAGCTCCATAGGATGAAAGGTGACCCCCACTTTTTATTACATATTCTGAAAGCACATAAGTTGTAAATATGATTTTATAGATCATAATGGCTGATCGGACATTGTGACGTCATCATATTGGCGTCTGAATTCAAAGAAAGTGATTTATAGC
>NW_022686903.1:0-376 GCF_011630105.1 Anneissia japonica | reverse complement strand
CTATTACGTCATTTTTGAAAATACGCATTTGAGCGTATCTCGCTTATCCTTTATCAATCATCTTCCAACTTTTAGTATGTTATAGCTGAGACAATTCTCTTTCATATATTTGACTTTTTTTTAAAGATTTTGATGACGTCATCATGGTCAAAAAAATTGTTTTTTCTGACCCCCACATCTTTCTTTCCTCAAAACGTTGATGAGCCCATATCATCTTAACCATTCGTCATTTCTGAATCATATTAAGTGAGCATAATCTTCAGGTCAAGGTTGAATGTTAGGTACCTGAATTTTCCGTTCGCGCGACTTAACGTGCGTCAACATTTATATATGCATAAAACCATGAATATTTTTAATCAGTTATAGCTCCTTAGGA
>NW_022686901.1:0-920 GCF_011630105.1 Anneissia japonica | reverse complement strand
AGGGATTGAGGACCAGTAAAAATATTAATTCACTGGTCCACTTGGCTAGTTAAAAAAAACCTTAAGGGAAACCCCTGCATCACTATCAAAGCTTCTAATCTGTCTCTAGTAGCCATGGCTGACAACTGTGCTATAGGCCTTTATTAGCGGTAGTAACGATAAATAGAATAGATATTGCTATAGGCTACGGTATCTACGACAAGTATGCCTATGATCATAACGTTCCTATTTGTGTTTTAGTCCCAAATTTTTGTGCTGTTGTTGTTTTGCTGTGAAATTATTAAGAAAAATTGAATTATGTGTTCTTGATTTTTTTATTCATTTATTGGTGATCCGCTACACTAGCGGATCACCTCTTGTTATTGTCAGAGATCTTCTTTTTTTTTTTTCACATTTCTTGTTAGCACGATATCTAAAAATTGGCACGAGATTCATACATTCACGTTTCAACAAACATTTAGCTTGGCCTGGAATAGTCACAATAAGGTTTTCAAAATGCGCAGTTATGCGTGACGTCATCTACGCGCAATTTTGCGTTTTTACATTATCGATCATATCAGCCTAACCAATTGCCATTTCAAAATCGTATTAAGTGAGCATTAACTTCAAGTCAATGTTAAATGTAATTTACCCAAATTTTACGCGTGCGGTTAATAAAGCGCGCGTACGCGTACGTCATACTTTTAAAATGCTTGAAATCACATTTAGATTAAACTAGAGCACGTTTTAGGCCATTTTGAGCATTTCAAATATTTTTTAAATTTACCACTAGGCGTGCGCATTTTTAAGCGCGCAGCACGTTTGGAAGCTAGAAAATAATTTTTTTGTCAAATTTTGGTTTCCTGACACTTCTTCTTGACAAGTTTCCAATCTTTTCAATCACTCTATGGCCAATAACAATGCCGTACGCACGCATCAAA
>NW_022686900.1:0-1367 GCF_011630105.1 Anneissia japonica | reverse complement strand
TGACTGTTTACCTGATCCATGTTTGTTTGGCACGTGTACGGATCTCATAAACGCATACATTTGTACATGTGACCCTGGCTACACCGGTGTCAATTGTGGACAGAGTAAGTGAACATTATTATTGCAGCTACGAACTTCTCTTGATATTGTCATCATCATCATCATCATCATTATCATCATCATCATTATCATCATTATCATTCAATTGGGGTGGGGGGCTCGATGATTAGTTGAGGGGCGCTATTTCGCAAAATAATGTGATTTTTAACTAATTTACAGCGATTTTTTTTTTCGGGGGGATGGTGGCTTGGGGTGGGGGCGAGTAATTTTGGATGGGCTTGTGCGCCCCCCGCCCACCCCTAGATACTGCACTGCCATAGTCGTCACCTTCATCATTATCATCAGTATCGTTATCATTATAGTGATTATAATATTTACTGATTTCTCTCCATATAACTTGTCTCTCCTATAGATATCCAGGAGTGTTTTTCGAACCCTTGTCTCTTCGGAGTTTGTGTTGATTTAGTCAACGCATACCAGTGTGTTTGTGAGCCAGGCTACACAGGAACAAATTGTGACATAAGTGAGTTTATTACCAAGTTAATAGTAAACACTTCTTTATCATCTAGAGAACAAAAGAAAATGTATTATGCCATTTACATATAATATTGAAATAAAGACTGAAAGCAAAACTGTGTTAATAAGATACACTCCCCTTCACTCTAACATTGCCATTATAGTTATTATTATTATTCAAGCTAGATTATCAAACAAAACTTAATTTTATGCTTATGGTGTTTTTTTTCCCCTTCTTTCTTCGTCTGCCCTCTTTCACTTTATTTGTATTCTTTCACAGACATTAATGAGTGTGCATCAAACCCTTGTCAAAACGGTGGAACGTGCGTTGATCTCGTGAACGGCTACCAGTGTCTGTGTACGTTTGGCTACGCCGGTACTGACTGCCAAGACGGTAAGAGACCCACGATCATATTATAATTAAATGGCTTACAGTATAAATAAATAAGATATATAATACAAATAATTATTATATCGTTGTAATAATGTAGTAATTTTGGTCCCGCCCGTGTGCAATATGGCCCATGTGCACGTTAAAAAGAGTATTACACTTCAGAAAAGAGTATTGTGACAGTGTACTGTCCGATTCACCAACAGGACCCCAATGGAAACAGGCCTTCAGACTTAAAGGGTTATCATTGGTGATTCACACCAAAAATAATCTTACCCTACTATTATAACATATTCACAAATTGACGTATAATCGACAATAATGATTATATATATATATATATATATACATATATATAAATATATTTTGTTGTAATAATGTAGAAATGTTTGTGTGCAAT
>NW_022686899.1:0-935 GCF_011630105.1 Anneissia japonica | reverse complement strand
AAGGGGTTCCAAGGCAGTGGTTTTCAAATATTCTACGGTACTCTTCCACATATGTTGGTCCTACGCCTGCATAATACCATAACACTAGGCCTACTGGAGCGTTGCGTTGCTTATCTCGCATAGCAGGTATCAAAACCGCTCTGAAAATTAGCATTCCTGACTTTATTGCCGAATTCTATAGAGTCACCAATCGACACTGCCTAAACAAATATCGCTCTACGGCTCTGGTTAACACGAATTAAGCCTAGACCGTCCTAGCCGAGTGCTAGAAAGGCAAATGGTAATGAGATAACAAAATGATTCAGAAATTAAAAATAAGGCAACGCTGAAATAATTCATAATAATACTTTAGGCGTGATCTACAAATTATCCCCAACGACAAAAACGGGTCAAACACGTTTACTATTGTTATATGACAAGCTCCCAAACGCGTCTGTGAAATGCCGTTTGGAAGCTTGTCGTTCGAGCCGTTTTTTCCGTTTGGAAGTTAACTCCTCCCCTTTTCATATGGCTGACTGCTCGTGAATGGCAAAATGTTAAACGCGTTCAGCGAAATTTGGAATTTGATTGTGATTTAAACAACTTCAAAACTTAATCAGTGTCCCTACCGTACCTAGGCTATGTAGGCCTAGGCCTATATTTATAATAGTAGTAGCCTGGTAGTAAAATGCTAGCCTACGCTAGGTGACAGTTCACGAAGAAATGTTTATAATAAAGGCCTAAATTTAATTATTTTTCTTGTTGGGGAAACCCCAATGTTTCTTGTATTTTAGTAGGCTAGGCCCTACCATTACCTGTAGGTTTTATAGAAGAGAAACCAATCGCCAGTAACCTTGCTACCCATATTATATTGTGCGATGTTCGAATTGCCCTATCAAAACAAGTACCTTTTGCCCAACTTTCCAATTCCCACGTGCCTGCACAGCCCGCACAAT
>NW_022686898.1:0-2195 GCF_011630105.1 Anneissia japonica | reverse complement strand
TTTTTTATGGGGCAAGTTTCCAAGGGCGGGTTTTCTAGGGGCAAGTTGACTGCCAAAGAGTGTTGTCAAAGTGCGAGCCAGCGTGTTAATTGATCACAAGTGCGAGACATCGCAAGTGTGAGCCAGCGAGCCATGACGTCACAACAATAGATACGAGACGTTACTCGAGTTGTGCGAGGTATCGGCTGAGATTTGTGGAGTACAATTCAAAAAGCAACTATAATAGGTCTAATAATGAATTATTGTGATGTTAAATAGACAATGTTAGCTATCAAGGAGCGACGTTGTTTTTCATTGGGACCTTTGTCCCTTCAAGGCTAGGCCTATACCATCCTAGCTAGTCTAGGCCTAGAGTAGGATAAGGCTAGCGCGACATGCGGACGTTGGTACGTGTTGGTTAGTCTACAAACGTCGCCTAAAGTAATTGATTTTACCAGGCAGAACGAAAGAAGGAAACTCCGCTTTTCAGTCGTCTTTAGGCCCTTGATTTTTGACAAACAATGACCTTTCAGAGGTCAAACTGCTGTCAAGAATATGAATTGGCTGCTTCGCAGCAAATAGTTAGAAAAGTAAAGCACTATGCTTGTATAGTAAGTAGGGTATTATTGTTGACGATGTGTTTAAACAGGTTTTTAAGAAAATTATTACTGTTACATGTATTTAGCAAGAAAGACATTTTGACACCACAATGTAACTTTTCAAATAGCTTCATTAGGGATAGATCCTAAACATATGCCAAGAAAATTTTGGTGCGATATTGCTGACATCAGTTTTTTGGGGGTCAAATTATGGTTGAAAACAACTTTTTGCATTTTTGGAGGGTGTGTGCCTAGGGCAAATAAAGTTATAAAAGTTTAGAACTGCATATGGGGAGTACAACTGGTTGGCTATGATCCCTCCAAATTTGGAGATTTAAAAAGTTTTACTTTTTGTGTTACGGTACCCTGAACAATGGTCCAGACTGGCTTTCGTCCCATTTTCAGACCATTGCCATTTTAAAATGGTACATGCTACAACTTTTCTGATTTGCAGATTTCGAATTAGCAGTAAAAGTTGTCCTAGACCACAACATTTCAAGGTTATAGGGGTTTTACTTCTGAAGATATTAGCATATGAAAATCAAGTTCATTTGCGGCACATTAATTTGAGCCACACCCCCTTCACTTCAAACAGCCACTATGGGCAAACATACGAGAATTGGAGTCTCAAATTTTCAGGTTTTTCATTTCACATGAATATCTTTCAGTGTGCAAAAAATTAAAAAAACCTATGACCCATGGTGTAATGCATTTGTTGAGTTGACATGAAATGACCCTGGGGTCATTGCTGAAAATCGATTGGAATATTTAACGGAGAACTTTTGTTATAATAATTATAGGAAACCTATTCAATTAACAATATATACTGTCAAAAAATACACCCAACACTCGCAATCTCTTAAGAAGGCCTTTCTGATTTACAGCCTGTGGCCTACTGTAAATGTATCTGGCAACGAGAGCCTGTATCTTCAATACCGATATTCTGCATTTGGAAAATAAGCCCCTCCTCCTGAGTAGCTGAACGAAATGTTATAATTGGACATTTATCATCTGGGAAAGTTCCTTTTTTTCTTACCCAATTTTTTCCTGGATTCATAAACTCCACTTTCTCAATCTTTCCAATTTCCTCAAGGTGTTTCAGTGATTCCTTTCGAAAAATGTAAACGTGCTTTGACAGAATCACCGCTTTTTCAATATCCTTCAGTGAAACGCTTGTCCCGCAAAATTTATTGAAAATAAAATCTGCAACAGGGCCTTTTGAGTCCTGATCATTTCTAAACTGAGCAATTTCTTCCATTTCATTGACTTTGAAATCAGAGAATACAAAAAGGTTTTTATCTTGTGTTACTCTATTCATGGACTCCTTCATGTTCTTGAATCCATAGTAATCGTTGTTGGCAAATACAAGGCTGTACAGATCCGAATTGTTCTTAGACTTCATGCAAAAACACAGAGTAAAACAGTTGGTGAAATACCGCAGGTGGTAGGCATATTCATGAACAAGGGCTGTACATGCTTTAACATGCTCATTTTCTATTGGGTTGTCATATACATCGGGCCAATTTTTACAACCGAAAAGATCATCGATAGCTTTATGTTTTCGTTCGTCTGAGTGCCAGCGATTCACTGCTTGTACCATAAAATTGAAAAACAATT
>NW_022686897.1:0-699 GCF_011630105.1 Anneissia japonica | reverse complement strand
GAACGATATGACGGACAAGAATAAAAAAATAATAAAATAATGAAAACATAAGACGGACATTTTTTTTCAAAATTCTTAAAAGAACAAACGTATAAGACGGACATGATTCAAACAATTAAACAAAGCCAACATAAGAATGACATTTCTCAAAACAAATAACAAACGTATCGGACGGACATAGACAAATAATACTGAGTAGACGAATGAATAATTTTATAATGAACAAAAGCAAACAAATATGAAACCAATGGACGTTTTTACAAATGAACATGTACCGGTACGCATGTAAAATGTGCAAGTAGATTTCTTTATTAAAAGCAAATATTTAGCTTCATCTATCCAATGTGTAGATGTGTATAAGAGACTCTCTGCACTGTACTGCAAATGTACAACAATATCATAATTATTTTGTGTAAAATTTTGTAAGTGCGCCTAGGCTAGGCCTAGTAGCTTCAGTAGTACCTAGCCTAGTCTAGGCCTACGGCTGGTCTACTGCGGTCTAACACTATGAGCCTCAAGATTTAGATATAAACGACTAGTGGTAGCAGTAGGCCTGGGCAGTATACTTTACTGAAATTATGCTTACTTTCATAGTGCTAAATTAGGTTGTATATCTAAATTTTAAGGCACAAAGTAGAGGCACACCAGCAGGGCAATTTTACCTGCTTTTATAATATTACTATTAAAATTGAAAAATGC
>NW_022686896.1:0-625 GCF_011630105.1 Anneissia japonica | reverse complement strand
CGTTTTGCTATATTTTTTCTTATCTTATATTTTTTATTGCTTTGAGGAACACGTACAGGATGAAAATGTTAAATACAGTAATCGGTAATTACAGAGGGCAGTGATCATGTTTTAATAAAGGTCACACGTTAATTATTTTTTATCATCGGTAGCGTACGTTTACTAGTTATTGAAAGATTCAATTGATTTTATATCGATGAATCAACTTAATTGACATTAAGTTAATTGTAATTATCGGTGTATCTTTGCTGTGAAGATTCAAAATATGTTTTAAAGAATGTTTTAAAGAATATGTTTTAAAGAATAACAAACAGCTAGAAAAAAATATATATATGTATTTTTTACATATTAGTAGACTCTAAAATCGATTAAATAAGCTTTTGAAACCCCTAAATTGTCAAAATTTTCGCCCCCAGGACCAATTTCAGAACCTTTTAATCGAAGCTCAACCACGGCCACTTTCGTCGGGGAAATCTGACCCTCGAAGTGTGTAAATTTGCATAAACATACTAATTGATTAAAATGGAATATTATAGTAATCTTGATGCCGTTAATGTTCTCAAAATCTTTGTATATGGGCCTATACATTCTATCATTTTTCTATCTAAATTATTTTAATTAATTT
>NW_022686895.1:0-1061 GCF_011630105.1 Anneissia japonica | reverse complement strand
ATAGTAGTAATTGATAGGGCCTATGTACTATTGTGTAACTTATTTAATTATTTATAATACAGACAGTAGTAATTGAGTAGGCCTATGTACTATTGTGTAACTTATTTAATCATTTTTAATACAGATAGTAGTAATTGAGTAGGCCTATGTACTATTGTGTAACTTATTTAATAATTTATAATACAGATAGTAGTAATTGATAGGGCCTATGTACTATTGTGTAACTTATTTAATTATTTATAATACAGACATTAGTAACTGAGTAGGCCTATGTACTATTGTGTAACTTATTTAATAATTTATAACACAGACAGTAGTAATTGAGTAGGCCTATGTACTATTGTGTAACTTATTTAATTATTTATATACAAAGAGCAGTAATTGAGTAGGCCAATTTACTACAATATTTATTTAATCATTTATGGTTTAATAAATACAAGTTCATAAACTATACAAGTATTCACATTTAGCTTATTTATTTAATTATTTACAGAATAACATTTAATCAAATTAATTGAGTAGGCCTGTACTTATTTATGAGTAACTTATTTACAGTATTCTTTCAGTCATTAGAAACTAAAGTAACTCTAAATTGTTTAAAATGAAGGCTGCTTTTTCTTTTTATCTAAGTGGTGAGACAGCAATTAACCATCAAATGATAATTGTATTTTGTCATTTTTACCTCACAAAACCTCTTGTCTTGCCAAAGGGTTAAGTTGCAGATTGTAAAAAGGTAGAATAACTATTATATTTTGCCTTATTGTAGTCTAAAAAACCAAATGTTACTAAGATTATTACCACTGATATAAAGCTACTTCCAACTTCACTCTTCTACTGGAACAACTGAATGGTGCAAAGCTGTTATAATTTAAAACTGACTTTGGTACAAAAACACCACTCTCTAATAATATTCATTGTATCACCTGAGAGACTGCAATTACTCATTTACAGATGCTCCAGTTTAGGTGTAATAAATAAGGATGAAAATGAAGAACCATCAATGTTACTGAGATTATTATTACTGATATCAAGGTCCTCTAATTCCAACTTGACTCCTTTAC
>NW_022686894.1:0-1083 GCF_011630105.1 Anneissia japonica | reverse complement strand
AAATCTTGTCTGTCATATCGTTCATAAATTCGTTCATGTCCGTCTAATGTGTTTGTTGTTTTATTGGTTTAAATCATACCCATTTTATGCGTTCTTAATTTATCTGTTGGAATCACGTCTTATACGTTCGTTCGTGTATTGCGCACTCGCGATTAAAGGCTGGCAGCAGTGTGGCGGTTGGTTCACAATGCTAAAACCTTGGAGCGTGCATATCATCAAGCTCACAATCACACCTGTCTCTTATACACATCTAGATGTGTATAAAGCACATGGTTAAATGAATGATCGTTGCCCATGCGGAGTTCTTCTTGATTTTGGAGAGAGGTTCGTCTATACAGTAATAATATTGAATAGTTTAGAATTTGTTGTTGTTTGCTACGAAGTCCTACATATTGTAAATATTCTGTGTAAACTTAGACCAGTCATAGACCATACCAATAGGCCGTGACGATCGTTAAGCGCACTCACATGGTTAGAAAATCTATGTTTCCGTTATTTTTCTCGATAGAGGGCGCTATTTTTTCATACTTCTCAATTACGAACGCCTTCTAGACCAAAGGGTACGTAATTGAGAAGGTCGACTGCAGTCGACCTTCCCAATTACGAATTTCTCAATTACGAACCTTCTATTTTACGAACGGTGTTTGGCCGATGACGTCATCATGCGATCGTAAAACGGTTTTAGGTAACTTTTGAAAGCTATTATCCATGTGAATTTTGAGTGCTTTTGTTCATTTATTCTATTGAATAACAAGAAAACTCAAGGGTATTAAAGCAATTGACCATCAATTGTGTTTTACGAGTCTTTATTTTATCAATTAAGGCATCGTTTATAAAAACACTAACGGCGATAATAAGACGTGGTAAAGTCATTGCCAATAAGATAAACTATTAAAGGAGCACCAGTCACTGGTCCCTTTCCAGCGACATGCCGATCTAAATTTAGACTGTCTTACAGAGACGACATTAGCCCGTTGTCATCGTAAATAGCAACAGTCGGTTAACATCAAAGGAGCGTATAGCTGTGGTTGACAAACTTTACAGGACGCGCGTCTGGGAATGAATTGGTTTACGCTTATGAAC
>NW_022686893.1:0-1189 GCF_011630105.1 Anneissia japonica | reverse complement strand
CATCCTTTCGCCGATTTTACGCTAGTTTTCGGCACACCTCGGAGGCTTTCGCCGATTTTTCGACCGTTAGTTTTCGACAGTCAGTGCTATTTTTGTAATTTGTATATCTTGGAAATACAAATTTATTCGCTTAACGATAATAAAAATTTTAAGTAATAGTTAATTTGAAACTATTTCACAGTAAACTACCCTTTTAATACAATGAAAGTGTACAAAATTAGACCAGTTTGTGGTCGCATGTCTTACAAAAAGTAGCGAAAAATGGCTATTTCGCCATCTTGTTTTTAGGATGCCCTCTATAATTTCATAGTAATTAAGAATAGGATGTCAATATAATAACCCTAACCTTTGCCCTGTGACCTAACCACAATCATTTCTTATTTGTTACTGTATGCCACACATAGAGCTATTAAACAACTAGAGTGCTGACAAGATGGCAAAGCAATGCAGAGTTATGTATGTGTACCATCCAAGATGGCCACCGTAGTAAAGCGCCACCTTCAGGCTTATACATGTTATTAGTAAAAAATTTAAAAAATAAATAAAATCGTGTACATTACACCCATACACCGCAACGCTCGAGTTTCAAACATACCCGTATTACCCGTGGGTAACTAGCTGACAGTGCTTAGGCGAAATTTGATTGGCTGAAACTATGGCAGCCATCTTGGATGGTTCTACGTTTTTAGAATTAAATTTTCTTTCAAATAAATATAAACTTGGGATAAATTTTCTACTTTAAGGTAGGCCTAATTAATTTTAGATATAATATGACACCATATTCTTATTCTCCCTTGGGAATGATATTTCATACAAATCTGAATTTATAATTTGAAAAAAAAAAAGTTGTTTTTTGCGGACAGTTTTTGTTCGAGGATCAGTGCTTCGCACTGTTCACATCGTAAAACGATACAATTTTACCACGACATACAATCAGTAGATGATTAAAAAATCGTTATTAAATCTGGGGGTCGGGAACTAGGCCTAACAATAATAATTATTAATATTAATACTAAAAAAAAGAAGTGGGTTACAGGTAGGTGGCCTACCTACATTACCTAGCCTAGGCCCTAGTAATATGCCTGCTGAAGGCCTAGGGCCTGGACTAGGCCCTAGGCCTATGCCCAACAACATACAAATTACAAAAACTGCTGGATAGCCAAAGTTGAAAGAATAGGCCAAGGCCCCC
>NW_022686892.1:0-744 GCF_011630105.1 Anneissia japonica | reverse complement strand
CCGCAGGCGACTCGCTGGCTTCATACCCGTTAAATGTGAAGGCGAGTTGTGTATGAACGCAGGCCTATTCCAGTGGGGTCCTTCTAATGGTGATTGGGAAGTACACTGGAAGACAATCACTACTACTTTATGAAGGTGAGCACATGGGCCATAAAATGCACACAGGACCAATATCCAAAAGATGGTGCACTGTCGTAAGTTGCATTTCAGCCCTCCAACTAAATGACCCAGAGAGCAGATGGGAATTGAACCTGGGACAATGAGATTTTCATGGTTCAGTACACACAGTGGATACTACAAATTTATCTGACTATAAAGCTGCTCTCGTGTTGTTTATATTCTGTAAAGTGTTATACTCAATAAGTATTTTGATGTATTGGCAAATTCTTGTTACAATACCAGGCCTACTATTGAGGAGCTGTGGGCCTTTTTATGCACATGCCATAACGACTCGACTGGACAAGGAGTTTTTTTTTTCTTCACTGTATTTTTTGTCATGGATCTATAAAGAGCAAACACTAGCAACTGTTACTTAAAATGAAAGGCCACAATTCAAGGATTTGGTGCAATACTGAGACAGTGGAAATCCTCCAAACTATTAAAAAAATTTAAACGACGGTCGTTCCGAAGTTTCGTTTACAGGATGGGGAAAGGAGTTCAATACCATATTGGAAGAAAAATACATTAGAGATGTCAACCAACCCTTTGATGATTGCGAGGATGGTAAGTTTTATGCTCCCCTAT
>NW_022686891.1:0-1221 GCF_011630105.1 Anneissia japonica | reverse complement strand
AACTTTTAAACTAGCTGAAGCTACTGTATGTTAAACACAAAATTACCGTGACATGCATGAATAATTTTCGTTTTCAATCACTGAATCGTTATGATCAAAGTAATGCACTGATCTACGCAGAGTCGTCCCAAGCGCGCAATGGCAATGAGTCTCCATATCTCCCTCGCTAATATCATTGCAGCTATAGTTCGAGTCTTACTAAAGTTGATTTAGTTTCCCTGTCTTTTTCTTGTCCAAGCAAAGACCATATCAACGATGTGCATACCAAGCTATGACTTCATCCTACATACATTTTGAATATTAATAACAGCCATAGTTCGAGTTTCCCTGACGTCGAGTTGGTTTTCATGTGTTTTAACTTCATAATTTTCAGTATGATTTTACTGTTGTTTTTCGTGTGTTATTTTTCCTTTTTTTTGTAATTTATAGTTATTATCATTATTATTATTATTATTATTATTTTTATTATTATTGTTGTTGTTATTATTATTTTTATTATAATTGATATTATCATTACTATTTGCAAAGTGCTGATCAATTGATTGAATTAAAAACATAGTATCGTTGGACATAAACCTATATATAAAACAAACATTGCAAATACGTTGTTTGTGTATGCCTAATAGCTCAGTGAGTGAGTGAATAACGATGTCGAAATAAAAAATGATATTCGGTATCGATAAACTCATTATCTGATAAGGGAAAAGTCGGATGGGTTTGCTCATTAAACAAACATTCTGATTAATGGTATAGTTTATGATTGTAAGTTTGTTTGTTTGGATAATTGGGTTCATGGTATCGGGGAGAATAACAACTTGAGGCATTCCGTCTCCAAGCTTTAGTTGTATCCGGATGAGAGTTAAGCGCATCGTGTGACAAAAGTGTAGACAATGCTATTATTAGATATTAGGAAATACCTTTGACTGGATAATATAAGAGCCACTTCAATCACTAGAAGCAAACAAATCACAATCAACAGAGAAATTAAACAGTTGAAATATCAAGACGATATCTGTTTGCAGAAATACCGTACATTAAGAATGAAATTATTGGTAAGTCCTAATTCGTAAGTCTTCCTTACTTTTAGAATTTAGATGTGCACTTAGAAAATAACAGTTAAAAGATAAGTAATTTTAACATTCGTAAAAATAATTCATAATATTTTATGATAGTAAATTACTAAATTTCATCTAATAATAATTATTCTATTCGACTCGCACG
>NW_022686890.1:0-1130 GCF_011630105.1 Anneissia japonica | reverse complement strand
TTACATCACTTTATTCTCAGTTTTAATGTTACTATTGACATATGATTGGTGTCGGGCCGTAAAAAACAAGGTGTTTTCTAGACAATTTTGATTGGCGGGCCTCAACCATAGGGTTTTTATTTCATTTTGCGGGCCGTACTTTGCCCACTTGTGTGATCTACTGTATGATATGTGGCAAAGACAAGCCAAACCAGTCACTCGTTGCAAATTGTGTTTCAGAGTAAATAGCAAAAACATGCTAGAATGTAAAATTTTTAAAAATCTATTTTATTTCACTAAACTAAGGTTCATGTATCTATACATCATTGCTGTGCTGTTATTTTCCCCATTTTCAATGTTAAAACAACACTTTTTAATGATTTTATAATAGTTTCTGCATGAGAAAATCCTGAAATCATAAACTTTGAAGGCTGATATTTCATATATTGTTCTTTAATCAGCTCGATGCTTAAATTCTTGTAACTTCATAAGGAAATGTCGGATTTGAATGATTTTTTTACCATTTTATAGCTCTTATTTTACTATTTAACCTTGTATTAATAACTCAAAATTGATTTTTGCGACGAGTGACTGGTTTGGCTTGTCTTTGCCACATATATTATCAATAAAAAATATTTGATGTTGTCCAAAATCTAGTTTACTGTTGTGGCGCTGCGCCATGAGCATCTTCGAATGGATACTGGCGCATTAAAAATGTTCACTATGATTTACTATTATTTATTCTTTTTATCACTATGTTTGCAGTGATAATCTACGTAGCTGTACATTTAAAAGTTGGTCAATTTATTTATGCTCGAGGGAGAAGCTCTCGAGGGAGAAGCTCTCGAGGGAGAAGCTCTCAAGGGGACAGCAAAAACTACAAGCATAATACTGTAATAGAGTTTGCCCTCCATTTCGAGCCTACCTGTACCTTTATGACCCGAAAATTTGGGGTGGTCTCTGGGTTTGGTCTGGAATTACAGAGTTAATTTTGTGTTAAAAGATCGTAGTTACTGTATTTAATAACTGATATAAGCTAAGAACAAGTTGATCCCTGAGACCCACTGTCTGCAACACTGAGCAATACTTCGAGCAGAATTATTGGTAAACTTATTAAGTCTGATTTATTGAAATAAAGCTAAAAATATAAA
>NW_022686889.1:0-1954 GCF_011630105.1 Anneissia japonica | reverse complement strand
AATAAATCTGACATAATAGATGTTAAAGCAAGCCATTCTGATTCAAGCTCCTTGGTGTTTCCTTTTAATTATTTCCAATTTACTACTACTTTACTTGTATTTTAAGAATAAATAAATTTGAATTTGAATTGAATTCAATGTCAAAATTTAGAACACACAAAATTAGGAGTATTGAAGCATGTTGACTGGCATCACTTTCTTTGGAGTTTGTTTCATATTTTTGTATTCAAGAGCAGTAACTTAAAAGTAACTCAAGAAAGATAATTCAGGTAACATGGGGAACCTGTTGACTTGTTTGCCTGATAGGTACACTTACATCCAGTCACCATGGAGATAGTCTCCTTTGTCAAACTGCATCCTGAGAGCTGCCAGGTGGATGAGCTGCTCTTCTGAGGCTGGGAATTTCCCTCGGATAACCTCCTCATGAGCCTGCAGGATAATTCCATAAATATATTTTCATCATCTTCTTATAAAAATCAATTATATTTTGAAAACTTTCTTGGTAAACCATTACATATTATAAATAGTGATAGACTGGCAAAAAGAGATGGTTTGTGGTAGATTGGTCTGTGAATGGTGGTAGATTGGTCTGTGAATGGTGGTAGATTGGTCTGTGAATGGTGGTAGATTGGTACGTGAATTGTGGCAGATTGGTCTGTGAATGGTGGTAGATTGGTCTGTGATTGGTAGTAGGTTGGTGTGTCAACGATGATGTATAATTGGTGGCATGAATGGCAGAGGTCCCAAGTCTACTGCTACTTGCGGTATTCTACTGCTTTTAGCGACGATCTACCGTGCTACTGTAAGCCTACGTTTTTCTACCGCATGAACAAAATTCTTCCGTTAAATTTTGGAAAATTTAAATACTTAATTTTGAAGATCAGCTCAAGCCTAGGGCTACTAGGTAAAAACATGGCTCAGGATGTTAAAAAACAATCACAAATAAGTTTATTTCAATCCCTACCATCAATGTTTATAGTTTACAGATGCCAGAAAAGAAGTGTAAATTGATGTAATTAATGATATTGATGCAGGCCTCTAAGTGCAAATAAATGAATAATGTATATTATAAGTCAATCGTGACGTCATCATTGTAACTCCCAATGTTATTTGCCTATTCCCCAGCGTCCACTAATTTTTCTATTAGTGGACGCTTGGCTTGATTTTTTTTAGGTTCGTGTGCAAAAGAAAATCCTCATTTTTCGTCACCGTGAATACATCGCGCACCGCGATAAAAATTGAATTGTAATTGAAAATTACTTTTGCAAAACAAGCTTAATTAGAACCCGAAGAAAGTTACTTCAAATTCAATATTAAGTATGAACAATTAAGGAATTCATTGAATCAATGGACCCTCATAAACACAACAAACTGAACGTTTAATAGGAATATTCTAGACCTATTTTAAAGACTCAAGGCAGGAGGCAGCTCAGGCCTCCTCCTACTACTACTAGGCCATAGCCTAGCTATGAAATCATCACACGATTTTACCTGTCTGCATGCACCGACCAAAAAGGACGTCAGTGACTGTATTCTCTCTCGAATGCTGAAATGTTTATTTCTTTGAAAAAGTCTATCAAAATAGCATTACAAATAAGTTCTTCTTAATTCCTTTAGATCACTTCATTGGTGGCGTGGAACAAGATTGGTCTGAAGATTACTTAGATAAGGAAGCTAACCTTATGAAGAGGGCTTATGAAGTAGTTTCGCGCAGAATCAAATCAGCAGCAGCTAAGGAAGAGCATCGTTATAAGTCTTATTCTCCTGTTGAAGAATTGAAGATTGGTGATCGGGTTTTGCTTCGCCAAAGACACTTCAATGCTAGACATAAGTTGGCTGATAAGTTTGAAGAGCGTCTATATGTTGTTGAAACTGTCAACGAAGAAGGCGATGTTTTTGGTATTCGTTCTGCAGTTGGTGGTTCTTTAAATTATGTTAATCGTAGACGGTTACG
>NW_022686888.1:0-704 GCF_011630105.1 Anneissia japonica | reverse complement strand
TTGAACCTTTCGACGATTCCTTGCGATTTGTGATTACCGGGGTCTCCCACGCTCACGCGTACATTGTGCTCTTTCATCGCTTTTAACGTTTCGCCTTTAAATTCGCTACCCGAATCGACCTGCAACGCCTCGGGCCACGTCAACTCGCGAGCGTAAATCTTGCCAAAGGCTCGTGCAACCTCTGACGAGTTTTTGGTCGCCAACGGTTCCGCTTCCTTGTATCTGCTCGCCACGTCGACGACCGTCAAGGCGTACTTGTACGTTTTTCCCCCGTACCTATCGTGAGGTAAAAAGAGCAGGTCGGCTTGATGGACTTGGTTTACAGAGACGCTTTGCCTCGTCGGTACGCTCGGTACGTGTTTAGGCGGTGCGAGATAAATTTGCCACATGCTCTGTTTAAACAGCCACTCTTTAACAACATCTCGCGATATCCTCGTCTTGGTGGCGAGTTGTTCGATGGCCCCCTCGCCCTGCCATAAATGTTGAGGAGCGTAGTAAGCACGTTCGAGTTTGCGTATTTCGCGTTTCGTACTCATATTTATAAATATCGAAACATTTTATAAATATTTTACAGACACGTACGCGATAATGCTCAATACAACGACCAAACCGACCAGCTCTGCATCTTGCTGCGATTCGCTAGGCGCGTAAAAGTCGGACAGCTGCGGTTCTCGCTCGAGTTGCAGGCGATCGTTCGATCCACC
>NW_022686887.1:0-890 GCF_011630105.1 Anneissia japonica | reverse complement strand
CTGAATTCCCCGTCGCAGCTCCCCGCGTCGCCCATTTCGATAGCTCGCTAAAAACTACAGCGCCGTCAGACGGTCGGAGCCTTCCATTGCACAGTTTACAGTGCACTGAACCACCTTCTTCCTTTATTCTTTGAATTGTATATTTAAATAATAATAGGTATATCCGAGGTCTAGCTTAGGCCCAAACAAGTGACTATTTGAGTGTATAAAAAATATGAAAAATATGAATAAACGCAAAATTGTGTAAGAATAAAGGAAGAAGGAAGAATAGGATAGAAATTGGAGCTGCTGAAATATTTTCCGGAAATATACAATAGTAGTCAATATGCTACTATTGCATAAAGTTTTGGGCACTAATCGTAAGAGTTCTCGGTGCTGTGCTTATTACTATTATTATTTAAATATACGATTTACGATAATAGATAAGATTAATTTAACATGGACATAGTAATTTATCCTTGAACAATACATTAAATTTAAATAAAAATGTAATAACGTTAACGAATCAATAATAATAATTAAAACGTGTACATAGCATCAGTACAACAATAATGAGATTAATATTATTTTTTTCAATCTTATAATCCATTTCATATAGCAGGAACTCACCAGTATTAAAATACGGATATATGGATATATACGGCCACCGTGGATATAATAATTTTGTTTTATTATATCCACGGTGGCCGTGTATATATATACTGTCTTCTGTTTTGTCACCGACCCATCTTTCGAGAGACTTAAAAAGCCCACAATAATATCAGCCTTAAATTGTTTTTCATAAATGTCCCCACCTCTAAAGAAAAGAAAAAAAGATGCTTGCTATTTACCTAACATCTGTACATTTTTTTTTGCTAACTAAAATTTAAAAACATGTTAAGGGTTGTGGG
>NW_022686886.1:0-1971 GCF_011630105.1 Anneissia japonica | reverse complement strand
GTTAAAATCTGTTGATGCGTTGACTCTTGGGAGGTGACTAAATTCTTGTTCATCATAAGATGAATAGTGCTCCTGCGATGTTTCCACACCACTGATGAATTGATCATCCGTTAGCCACTGAAAACCTGGATCGTCTGCGTCTTCAGTCAGCCATTGAACAGGTCCCATCTACTCGCTATCATCGGCTTGGTATCCGAGTTCTTCAAACATTATTCCAAATTCAGCCGAGTCACCGTCATCATGATAGTTTCTTTGATGAGGATCGGAGTCGTTGTTCGGCTCTTCTCCCAGAAGTTGTCACCAGCTACGACTTAGGTTTTTATTTTTATTTTTTTTAAACATAAACAATAAAACGTTTTAAGTCAAAAGTGTGATTGTGAGCTCGATGATCGAAGTGTTGCATTGTTGGTGCACCCTTGTCTACGGCCATACTACCTTCAAAACACCGGTTCTCGTCCGATCACCGAAGTTAAGCAACGTCGGGTCTGGTTAGTACTTGGATGGGAGACCGCTGGGGAATACCGGGTGCTGTAGACATCATTTATTTTTTTTCTAGAAAATTAATTTTACCAATAGTAGCGCATCCATAGCTCTTATAATATTTTCCTAATGCAGGCGTCACTTTGAAGCATGGACCCACCCTCCTTAGAGGTCGCCAAATAACGTCGAAGTCTAAGGTCAATAAATTTGCTGTTGTAGTGAAATCCTAACGTTCTTTTTTATCTTGAGTGAGTGAAGCTTTACCTATAAATTTGATGAAAGGTATGAAGCTTTGACGAGTAATTTGTGTTTTCTGGTGAAGGGAGATCGAATGCATAGCTATTAAAATTGATGAATGGTGTGAAGCTTTGACGAGTAATTTGTGTTTTATGGTGATGTGAGATCGAATCCACTATTATTATACATGATTATATTATTATTATTATAATAATAGTGATAATAATAACAATAATAATATTATAAGTATTTTTTTTATAATAATAATAATAATAATAATAATAATAATAATAATAATAATAATAATAATAATAATAATAATAATAATAATAATAAGTAATATATGCGTTGGGTAATCGAGGACACTAAATATAAAGGAAATACGCCAGGTCCTCTTTCTTGCACATCGTGCTTTATTCAGCCATTGCGTTCGTTTGCCTAGAGTGTACTAGATGACGTAGTTGACATAGGGTCAACACTTCTTAAGGATATTACATCCCTCCTTATTTTGTTAACTTGAATTTTATTTGTTTGATAATGTTGAAACAAAACATATAGTCTTCTTAATATTTTCCTAAGTAAGACGTCAACAACTTGAAATATAATTCAATGAGCTCGATGATCGAAGTGTTGCACTGTTGGTACTTCCTTTTCAACGGTCGTAATACGTTGAAAACATAATAATAATAATAATAATAATAATAATAATAATAATAATAATTATTATTATTATTATTATTATTATTATTATAGAGAGGGCCATGGAGCGTATATCAGAAATTGCACCTGATCCTTACAGCATAATTCAAGTATACATTCTTCTGACATCAAAGACTGGAAGCATTACAGTCAGAAAAGGGGGATTTTGAAAGTGAAAAGGTCCTTGAAATGCCAGAAATTTGACTGGACCAGCTTTATACAGATCCATGTCAACAAGCTTAAGCCTGATGAGATCAATTTTAAGTACTCACACTTAGATCCGAGGTTTGACACAATACAAATTAGCAGCACCCGTCGACATGCACCCGTCGAACTGTCTCTTATACACATCTAGATGTGTGGAATTGAGCAGTTTCACTTTAAGTGAAAACTGCAACAATTATATATTTATTGCTAATATTATGTTATCTATATAATAATACCATTATTTATATTCAGTTTCTATACAGGTTGCAGTTCATCACCATGGCTAAATTGTTTACTATGCTTGAACTACAAGTGATTGTCCAAACAAACCAGTTTCCATTATTATTT
>NW_022686885.1:0-836 GCF_011630105.1 Anneissia japonica | reverse complement strand
TCCCAACTTTGGTACTGATAACCAGATTGAGAGGAAAGAGACGCTCCTAGTGGTGTCATTTGCAGTGGAGGATCCAGGAAATCAAAATAGAGGGGCACGCCGGAAATTGCACTCTCAGACTTAAAATTTTAATATAATTTTCTTTATATCTCCATTTTGTACAATGGGGGGTGGGGGGCCTGCCGGGCCTCACACTGATTTAATTTATTCCAGCCAGTGGCGTATCTTGAAGTCTTGAAGGGGTTGTGGGGTGTTGATGGGGTGGGGGACAATCATCAGTTGAGGGGGCGTTAACTGCGCTTGTACTGCTACCGGAGTTTAGATTATTAACTGTGAACTTTTTTTTATACTTTATTATTTACCGTTCTTAAATCATTATCTCGTTTCTGTGTATTTTTTAAATTTGTAACCTTTTTATCTTTGAATCTTTAACCCCTTTTTTCGATTTCTAAAATATTTTTTAGAGAAATTTTACATATTAAAAGAAAATTACTGTTTTAAATGGCTTTATAAGTGGTTTTATTTGTTTTTTCCTTGTGTATGTTGATATTGACCAAATAAATGAATGAATGAATGAATGAAAGATAAAGAACGCCTTAAATTGTCATTCGTCAGGCTTGTAAAATGATTGGTTTAGATTTGCCCTCCATTAGTGACGTCTATTTAGAACATGATTGTATTAAGGTAGATAGTCTCTCATCCTCTCCAGTGGCGTATCTAGGGGAAGGTGGGGTCCCCTAGTTGCCCCCTCCCCAAAAAAAATAAATCACGGTCAAAAATCACCTTATTTTGCGAAGTAGCGCCCATCAACTGATCATCGAGTCCCCCAATTCACC
>NW_022686884.1:0-853 GCF_011630105.1 Anneissia japonica | reverse complement strand
TAGGTTAGGCTTATGTGGGCTGGGAGTTGCAACAAGGTCTTGGACTAGGCCTCTATACTATAGTACTGTAGGAGGCCTAGTCTAGGCCTATAATATAGTAAAATTACGTATAAGTAGTCATATGATTACAGGTTTACATTGTACCAAGATCGATATTAACGATCGCATTTATTTTTCATCGAAAATAAAAAGAAAGCTTTAAATAATTTAACTTAAGGATTTAAAAGTATTCCAAACCTGTACGCTTAAAAAAAATAAATAAAATAAAAAATAAATAAATGAAGTTAACTTTACACAAACAACGCGATAGGATATAAAATTTGAGATAAGTTTTGGTATACTGTACTGTATTTCTGAAGTGCCATTCGTTTTGTGGTTGCTACAATCAGGATTTACAATCGATCCAACAAATATAAAGTACTATCTATTTCCTTACATTCGAAAAAGGAGGATTTTGGATGCTATATTTAAATTTGCTGGAGATTGAAAAATTAACTGTTAACACCGTTGGTAGAGAACATAGAGTGGTACATGACTTTCGGACTGGTATAGTCCGTCAGTAGGCCTATGTACTCTAGGTGTAAATAAATACAGAGAATAGGCCAATTTTAGTGAGAACTAAACATGTTTTAATAACGTAGGGCCTATATACAATGCAAAGCAGATTGATCACAAAATCAGAAGCATGATTTCAAACATCAGAACCCAGCTTTTATTGTCAAAAACTGTCAGGGCCCCATTGAATGAAACTACGGTATTATAGTTTATATTATATATTTTTTTTAAAGTTTTTTTTTTTCAATGAAAAATAAATGCGATCGTTAATATTGACCTTGGTACAATGTAAACCTGT
>NW_022686883.1:0-606 GCF_011630105.1 Anneissia japonica | reverse complement strand
ATACTGAAAAACAACAATGGCTGGAAAACAATGGCTGGATCTCAGTAGAGATACAAAAATGATAAGCAACAGCTAAAAAGTAAACGTAAGTAAACAGCCAGAAATAGAACCAGAGCTTTCGGACAACACTACTCCTTCCTCAGTGGCGAGTGAGTGAGGGTAGAAAAAGCTAGATGGTATAAAGTGAGAATTTCATGCAAGCATGATTGGAAACAATATGCTGGGTGAGATTAGAATAAACAGCCTAAACAAGTAAACAGGAAGGCCAAAACTAAACTTTAGAGGCAAGCCTAAATAAATAAGCCAAATGATTTATCCAGAATAAATTGAAATACCATTGGTTTAATTTAGTGTACCGGGAGAACGTTCCTAATATTGAGTCCAAATGGTGTGGTTGTTTTAAGTAAAAGTTCCCAGTGATTCTCTTTATCTTTGCGATTTTTGTCGCTCCAACTGGCATTATGGTCAATTGCAATCACTCTGAAATTTGAAATTGAATGACCAGCTAAATTGAAATGCTGATCTATGTTGTGTCATTCTCATACGGAGAGTGTTTTTTGTTTCTCCGACATATTGTTTACCACAAATATTGCAATATATGAGATA
>NW_022686882.1:0-686 GCF_011630105.1 Anneissia japonica | reverse complement strand
CATACATACATACATACATACATACATACATACATAAAAATTGAAATTTTCACACCTGGTGAATATGGTGTTTTTTGTTTTTTAAATCGGCTTACCTCAGCCTCATCCACCCATTGTGCCTGAAATGGATGGTAATTTGAAATATCCAATTACCGTTTTTTCATGCATCTATAAAGTCTCAAATTCTAAAATTTATTCATCTGCGCCACAAATATTTATTTATTTATTCCAATCCAACAGCGAATCATCGCCACTAGGTGGGGCTCATTTGGATATAGTAGATTTTATAATTGTAATATTCAAGTGCTACTTTCGAGCATCTGTATGTCTCAAATTCTTATGGTAATTTTTTTAAGTATTCAAGTGCCATTTTCCGTTACCTATTTAGGCCTAATTAAACGGGTTTTTTTCACTCAACTTGTCAATAAAAAGGTTTATAATTTCCATTTCCAGGCAACCAGAGGTACAAAATACTGAAAATTTCTCACGTCACCACCAAACATGGTGGTAGCGCTCACGTGGTGTGGACTCTTAATTATACGCCACTGATCTTGTTCCTATTCAAGCACTGTTATTTATTTATCCATTTGTATATATATATTTCGAATGCTGATGAAGGCCAGAGGACTGGCTGAACATTTCTTTCGTGTCTACATGCCTTGTCATAATTGTTTATTTCAATGACT
>NW_022686881.1:0-660 GCF_011630105.1 Anneissia japonica | reverse complement strand
ATCAGGTGTGGAAACGCGACAGGGACGAGTTTCTCTCGTTCAACCTTCGGCGCACCGGCACCATGACCACGTTCGTAGACCTCGACAACTCGCTTCGGTACGGCAGCACGTCGACGGCGTGCGCTCCGCCCGACACCATTCTCGTTCATCCTGCGTTGGCCGATCAGCTACCGCTCAGGGACGCCGTCGGAGGCCACACCCGCCAGGTATACTACGCTTGCTCCACCAAGGACAAGATGGAACTGGACGAATCAGACATACGCACGCTGGCGGGTGCCGAACTTGAAGCGTCGTTGCCACCCAAGGTAATGCTCGTGAACGGCTCCGAAAGGTACGTGATGGTCATGCCAGAAACCACCGTCAACGACGGTAACAGGAGGAACCTGTCCGAACTGACGGCGCTAGATGTGTATAAGAGACAGAATTACAATATTTCATCAATCAAATCTTCCATGATGTGGGCGAAGAGGGCCGAGCTTCGACCGAGTGACGAGCGTTCCCTGGAACGAGATCCGCGTGACAGATCTGGACGTGCTGACGGACGGGACGATCCGCATGTCGGACGTGATGGAACGCAGCGGGTACTTCAAACCGAAGACGTACGACACCTCTCGGTACAGACGCATGTTCTCGGACACCCCCGCCCTGCACCGCATCATG
>NW_022686880.1:0-1857 GCF_011630105.1 Anneissia japonica | reverse complement strand
GTATGTATATCTACTGAACTTTAAAGGCCCATTCGTCACCATCAATGCGGTGGTGATTGTGTTTAACGAAGTTAACATACAGAAATATTTTATCAACATACTTGATGCATTCACAATTTTAGGAAATGAGCCTAAACCAGGTCATGACCTAAATATTTGTCTTCAAATTAGGTCAATAATTTTGATTTTTACCCCCGGAGATCAAAGCACCTGATCATCGGTCAACAAAGTTCATAAGGTATTAACTTAATTTACAGAAATACGTACATTATTAACATTTGCAATCCATGTGCAGTAGGACTATTTTAGAATATACAGTAGGCAGATGTCTTCCATCATCATCGTCATCATCATCATCATCATAACTTTAATCATCAGCATCTTTATCATCGTCATTATCATCATCATCATCATCATTATACTGAAAACTTTATTTGTCCAAAGTTGCATTGACAAAGCTCATAAGAATTAGAAGGGAACAAGTAACAGCTGGCACAATTAAAATACAGTTATTATACGGTATTTGTTATGTATCATTATCTTCATCCTCATCGTCGTCGTTATCCCCCTCCTCGTCATCATTATTCTTATCCTCCTCCTCTTCCTCCTCATCGTCATCATCATTTACCACCACCTTCATCATCATCATCATCATCATCATCATCATCATCATCATCATCATCATCATCATCATCATCATCATCGTCATCATCATCAGCGTCATCATCGTCGTCATCATCATCATCATCATTAATCATAACTATCATTATCAGTATCGTTATAATTATTATTAGATCTATTATTATTACTAGGCCTATTATTATATTATTACTATTATTTTTATTGTTTTATTATAATAATAATTATTATTATCATGTTTATTATTCTTCTATTATTTTTATTATTTTTTTATTATTATTATTAATATTATTTTTTAGTTATTTAATTATTATATTAATATTATTGCTTTTAGGCTTATTATTATATTATTATTATTATTATTATATTATCATCATCATTATTAATCATAACTATCATTTTCAGTATCGTTATAATTATTATTAGATCTCTTATTATTACTAGGCCTATTATTATTATATTATTATCATTATTAGTGTTTTATTATAATAATTATTATTATTATTATGTTTATTATTCTTGTATTATTTTTATTATTTATTATTATTATCAATATTATTTCCTAATTTTTTTCATTATTATTTTTTATAATTGAAATAATTATTATTATCATGTTTATTATTCTTCTATTATTTTTATTATTTTTTTATTATTTATTATTATTATTAATATTATTTTTTAATTATTTTATTATTATATAATATTATTGCTTTTAGGCTTATTATTATATTATTATTATTATTATATTATCATCATCATTATTAATCATAACTATCATTTTCAGTATCGTTATAATTATTATTAGATCTATTATTATTACTAGGCCTATTATTATTATATTATTATTATTATTAGTGTTTTATTATAATAATAATTATTATTATCATGTTTATTATTCTTGTATTATTTTTATTATTTATTATTATTATTATCAATATTATTTCCTAATTTTTTTTCATTATTATTTTTTATAATTGAAATAAGGCTATTATTATTTTTTCATTATTTTATTATATCATTATTATTGCTTTTAGGCTTATTTTTATTATATTATTATTATTATTATTATTATTATTATTATTATTATTATAACTGCATATAGCATGATCGTTTAGTGTATATAGATATATAAATTCCATTGCTTTCAAATGAATTCCTTTTTCTTGTATAATATTTGATATATCATGCTATTGGTTTCCTATTACTGTACTATAATAA
>NW_022686879.1:9184-10506 GCF_011630105.1 Anneissia japonica | reverse complement strand
TGATGCATATTTACATGCTTTAGAAGTATTTATTTTGAGCGAAGTCCTTTTGGCTTAAGAACAAGCTTTGAAATTTTAACACTGGTTACAAAGGGGGAGGGGGAACGTGGCTCCCAATTTTCCTTCACCCCCATTCCTCCATGATAGTCCCTGAATAAAAGTAATTTTCGTGTCCTATCGTGAATCTATTTGTAAAATGTACCGTATATGATGTTGTATAGTATTATTAGTATAATGCTTATATATTGCAGTTTGTGTTGACAAAAGCTTGACAACAAATGAACGTGTGTTATGTTATTCATAGTATTTCTATGTTATATAATATTTATATATTTTAGTACCTTAAGAATTTGTAAAATGATATTTCATTTAACTATACATAATAATTACCATGGTCATTCAATGTTACGAAAATTAGGACGTTGCAATAATACAATTATTTTGAAATAGGGATTTACATTATGTTCAGTATATACTTATCGAAGATGAATGGGTGATGTAACTATGACACAGCAGATGATGACAGATAATGACTATGGAGATGGTGATAATATAATTCTAAATTATAGTGATGATTAGGAGACAACCAAAAACACGAAAATTTCCTTTTAATTTTTAATGACGGGGTGATGGGGAAGGAGCACACCTTACATGCGCCACCGTTGGGAGCAACATGAACAGACATTGATCCTGTACCATTGAGTCGGAAATGTCGAATATTTTCTGTCGATGAACTTCATAAACCAATTAAAACCTGCAGAGAACAGAGTGTCTTAACTTTCCAAATATGACAATCTATGTTTGACATCGTGTTGTGTAACAGAACTGTGACTAAATCTAACTTAAAATAATTGTCGTGTTCTATCCTGAATCTATGTGTAAAATGTATTATGTTATTAAGTATAATAATATACCGTAACAAACAATTAAAAATAATGGAAGGTTTGGTGATGGTATACCTGGTGTGATACCAGGTACTTGTGCGTGCCATGCATGTGTTATGTGTTGGGCCGTGTGGGCCTTGTATTCAATTTTTGAATAGTGTTATGCATACTTACCGTTGTCCTGTTTATGTTGTACAAACGCATGAAGTTACAATGTGTGCTATGTTATACATAGTCTATGTTATATAATATCAATTTATTTTAGCACGTAAAGAAATAGTAAAACGATATTTCAGAAAATTATACATAATAATAACAATGGGCATTCAGTGTATGAACATGATGATATTACGATTATATAAATAAAATTATTCTGAAATTTTAGAGGCTTTATTTTTGTTTTACTTATCCCAGCCTGACTGGGTGATGTAACTATGA
>NW_022686879.1:0-9146 GCF_011630105.1 Anneissia japonica | reverse complement strand
ATTATCATCATCATCATCATCATCATCATCATCCAATTTTGTTGATATCATATTTACAATCATTAAAATTTTAAGGAATCCTCTTTCAATTCTCATCGTTGAGATCACTTTTTTAATATGTTAATATCATATTCAATTTCATTTGGCTAATAATATTAGACTCCATTTATTTGTTTAGATTCTGATTAATTATTTAGTTCATGAAGTCTTTCTACTGCCACATCACTTAACAAAAAAAAAAAAGGAAAAAAATAATAATATAAAAAAAAAACCAATTACTAAATAAGTGTATAATTAAGACTAGTAACTATTAAAGCTTGTAAGTAACGCACCGTTCATTCAGTTTGGTAGACGCATTGACATAAACTTATTCGCCTGCATAAATCGTTTCTATTGTTTCAACTCTGTTTCTTTCATCTCAATGATTGCGGCCGCATTCTAACGCGTTACTTGGTAGAGTTTAGCGTTTCATTGACTGTTGCATTGTGCTTCGAGCTCTATTGTCTACCATTTAACGCGTTTTGTAAAGCGAGTTTGAAATGTTTGAGTGTAGCGGCATTTGGCTATAAAAGTCACACCAACTTTCTACAACTCATCAGTTGATGGTTATCTGTGCTCGGACCGAAAATCATCTAAAATCTAAATTATGCCTACCGTGCTGTTCTCCAATCTTGCTACATCGATTATGCCTTTGACTTTCCACGAACTAGTGGTGGCTGCCTTGCTCCGTTGTTCGAACAATACTGGAAGTTGTCTTGACGTCTTAAATATCATTAGTAGGATTTGCCCGGAGAAATACAGTCTCAGGAATGCCAGACAATGTGTTCGCCAGATTTTCATCGAATCTCTATATATTGAGAGAGTCAAAAGCACTGACAAGTATCGTTTGCGAGACGTTGGGCAATATGAATTACCATGCATTATCATCGTAAACGGAATGGAGTATCACGTCGCTACTAGAACCTGCATCAAATGGATGAGATACCTGCATACGATAACACGTACCAAACCAGTTATCCAACCTACATCACCCATCAAACACTGGGACTTGGATTGCAAAGCAGGGACACAGTTTGTACCGACGACTGAACATGGAAAAAGTCTTGGTGGTGGAAAACCAAGAACGTTTGATATTGAACATGTACCATTGAACCGGAAATGTCGGATGTTTTCTATCGATGAACTACTTAAATCAAAAGGAGAGGAGTCAGATTGTCTTCAGTGTCCTGATAGTCCGTCAGAGGTGACCATCTATGTTTGACATCTTGGTGTGTAACGGTCCAGGCATTGTCTAGAACAGGCTTATATACCAAAATTGACACTTAAGCCGTATAATCTGAATCAAAGAAATTACTGTAGATAAAAGTATACTTAGCAATGATGATGATTCTTTGAAAATTATGAGAAAGTGCAGACGATGATAATATAAAGTATGATTCATAATAACGATTATTTATGTACAAAGCGAGGTAATGATGGTGATAATAATCTTACTAACATGCCGATGGTAACGATGACGACATCAATATATTACCAACAGACAAATTATCATTTTCTAATTTTCTAATATATTTATCAAAATACGGTACTGTAGTTAATAGTATAATTTTAGCAATTAAGATTAAACTGTAACAGTTTATATATTGTACATAGAACAAAGCTACTTGAACAATATTAACGTATGTTTAGCTACTTGAACAATTAACGTATGTTACGTTATCTAGCGTTCGATAATATTTCTTAAATCAAAGCCTGCAAAGTTAGTGTCTTAACTTTCCAGATAGTCTGCCAAAAATGACCACCTATATGTTTGACATCGTGCTGTGTAACAAAACTGTGACTAAATCTAACTAAAATCAGGGACGTAGCCAGGTATTTTGAAAGGTGGTGGGGGTATGCGAATTACGTAGAGCCCTGCCGGGGACCCGGGGGCGAATCCTCCTGTGAAGGAGCACCCTCTTAACGGTCTTAGGACTGTTTTGAGAGGATAAAGTGAAAATTGCAATAGACGCATAATAAATAAACGCAACAATAATTATATAATAAATTAGCCGTGGTAGATCCAGGAATTCGAAAGAGAGGTGAATCAGGGAGAGACTTTCACAGACCGAGGAACGACCCTCATCAGCCCCACCATGGTTAGGGCTGAGGTAAGAATATTAATGATTAGGCCGAAAATTAAACTCTCACACTTAAATTTGAATATATTGTTCTTTCTATTCGTCACCCCCCCCCCCTTCCTTAAAATGAGGGGGAGGTGGACGGACCTTGAATCCACCTCTGCTCGAAACATTCTCTATCCAAAAAGCAGATCACATCCTAAAAACAAATGGACCCTCGCCTCACCCATCAACCACTGGGACTTGGATTGCAAAGCAGGGACACATTTTCTACATGCGATTGAAAATGGAAAACGACTTGGTGTTGAAGCAACAAGAACATTTAATATTGAACCTGTGCCAATTGAGCCAGAAATGTCGGATGTTTTCTATCGAGAAAATACTTAAACCAAAAGGAGAGGAATCAGATTGTCTTCATTGTCCTGATAGTCCGCCAGATGTGACCATCTAAGTTTGACATCGTGGTGCGTAACGCATCAGGCATCATCAGAACAGGCTTATATACCAAAATTGACACTTAAGCCGTATAATCTGAATCAAAGAAATTACTGTAGATAAAAGTATACTTAGCAATCAAGATTGAACTATGGCAATTTATATTGTACATAAGAGTAAAGTAACTTGAACCAGTTAATGTGTGTTACGTTTTCTATAGCGTTTCGATAGTATTAAAACATTATATATATTTCTAAACCGTTACCAAAGTAGCGAGATATCTCGGGTAGCTATACACATAAATTTATTCAGTGTCTTTAAGATTTCTTAAATGGAACAACTGTATCTAATGATGATGTTGTGATATTGTAAATAAAATTATTTCTCAATAGAAATTTTCAGGTTGTGTTTTTCTTCAATAGAGTTACCGCAAAGTGAATACGGTAAGTGATGTTGACAGAGCTGATGATGAAATTACAAAATAAAAAAGACAAAAGGACGTTAATGATAATATTAATTATGATGATGGTGCTGCCGACAATAACAATGATGATGATTTTTTGAAAATTATGAGAAAGTGCAGACGATGATAATATAAAGTATGGTTCATAATAACGATTATTATTAGTACAAACCGAGGTAATGATGGTGATAATAATCTTACTTACATGCCGATGATAACGATGACGACATTTATATACAGGTTTCGATAGTATTAAAACCTTATATATGTTTCTAAATTGTTACAAAAATAGAGAAATATCTCTTGTAGCTCTACATAATAATGTATTCAATGTTTTTTATGATTTCTTAAATGGAACAACTGTATCTAACGGTATTAATATATTACCAACAGACACATTGTTATTTTCTAATATATTTATCAATGTACCGTACTGTAGATAATAGCATAATTTTAGCAATTAAATTTAAACTATAACATTATATATTGTACTTAGAACAAAGTTACTGGAACAATTAACGTATGTTACGTTGTGTAGAGTTTCGATAGTATTTATATTATTTCGGTAAATATACCAAAATCTGAATTATGCCTTGCGTGCTGTTTTCCGATCACGCTACTTTGATAATGCCTTTGAACTTCCACAAATTAGTGGTGGCAGCCTCGCTCCGTTGTTCATAATATGCCATAGAAATGTCGGATAATTTCTATCGCCGAACTTCTTAAATCAAAGCCTGCAGAGTTAGAGTGTCCTAACTTTTCAGATAGTCTGCCAAATGTAACCATCTGTTTCACATCGTGCTGTGTAACAAAACTGTGACTAAATCCAACTGAAAGTAATTATTGTGTTCACTAATGGCGCCAATACCTGCCCGACGGAGGGGCTAAAGGCCCCGACTGGAGGGGGACTAGTGGAGCGAACTGAGTGTCATTTGGCTGGGGGGGGGCATCGGCCGCCTAGGGCCGTCGGTGGGGGTTGAGGGGGCGAACCACCATGGAAGGTACGGATATTTGATGAATTATTACTTATTTGATGTATCGAGTTACTATAATATGACTTCATGTAGGCTATGCTTTCTAATGTTGAAATCAGCTTCCAAAACCAAAACATTTTGAATAAAACAAGAAACAAATGTAATCATCTAATTTATTTTCAAATCCTTGTTCTTGAAAGTGACTGTGACAGAGCTGATGATGACAGAATCATGCTAATGACTACAGAGACGGTGATAATAAAATAATTATTGATGGTGAAAATTATGAGCATGTGCAGACGATGATAATATAAAATATACTCAATAACGATTATTGTTTGTAAAACCGAGGTAATGTTGGTGATAATAATCTTACTAACACGTCGATGATAACGATGACAACATCACCAATAAACATTTTTTTTACCAATAGACAAATTGTCATTTTCTAATTTTTAAATATATTTATCAGTGTACCGTACTGTAGACAATAGCATAATTTTAGCACTCAAGATTAAACTATAACAGTCTGTAGTGTACATAGAACAATTACTCGAACAATTAACGTATATATGTTAGTGTTTCGATAATAAATATACTAACATCTGATATAATGCCTTGCGTGCTGTTTTCCTATTATGCTACTTCGATAATGCTTTTGAACTTCCACGAACTAGTGGTGGCAGCCTTACTCTGTTGCTCAGAAAATGACTATTTGTGAATTAATTTTGTTGTTGATTGGGAAAACCCAGGCAGTGTTCTTTTTTTGGTTATTCGTGGAAGGCTTCTTATTTTTGTTTCTTAGTTTCACCTAAAATGTTGTAATAAATAAAAATGATACGCAATAGTCAGTTGGAGAAAAGAATTTCACTTTATCATTTGCAAATTCACACCATTGATAAGCAATGTTTGTCTGATACGTATTTGTTTCATATCATTATGGCATAAATAATAATAATAATAATAATAATAATAATAATAATAATAAATAATAATAATAATAATAATAATAATAATAATAATAATAATAATAATAATAATAATAATAATAATAATAATAATAATAATGTTACACTTGTATAGAACATAATGCAAGAAAAAGCTTTTATGCACTTCAAATCATAGAAATAAATGTATTTGTCTACGAATAATAATGTATTTCATGATTATAAACATGTTTATGTTGTTTTTTTTGCCATTAACATCGGCCGAGAACATTATACATAGGTATAAAAGAATATAAATAAATATTGATAAATATAAATAAATATAAATAAAAATATAAAATAATATGATGTTAAACCATTGTTTTTGTAGCGTTTAGCTTAATTCAGCTCTATAATTATTATCCTACACCCTCTACTAATAGGCATTCAAGTGAGACTTTCCTATTAGATTCGCAATGCAAGTCAGTAATATTGATATGCAATAACTGTTACGCAATGTCTATATAGAAGAGCAGTCATGGCGAATACTAATACCATAATAATTTCAATTAGGTATTACGGAAGAAGGTTCAAAATTACAGAAACTGATTTATCATGTAAAAGTGCATGCGGTATCAGCACGTATATAGATTTGAAAAAAAAAAGAAATGTTGCTTCTGCTGTTCCTGGTAATATTTTGACGTTTCGATTGAGCTGTTTCATTCAGGGAACTAAACATATGATTAGAAAGTGAAGCTTCCTGTTGATTACTAACTAAATTTTGAAGAGATTCTTTATAAGGAGGAGAAAGGGGATCTTCCTGGTGACAATAGCAGTGTATTAAATTATATTTCCCCAACATATGAAGGTCGCTTCCCAGTGTGTTGGGTTGCGGACAAATTTCTAGGGGTTGCGTATCTCCTCAGACCATGGGCATTTTACTTAATACAAACGGAGACAAAGGAAATCAAATTTACAGTCATAAAACTTCAGTGTACCTTTGCAATGCACTATCAAAACATTTGCACTTTAGGTATAACAACCTGAAAGTTTTAGGTTTGTTTAGACCTATTTCAGTGTGTTTTGCTTTCAGGTTAAAATAATAAAGACATGTTTTTTTAGAAAATTACATGTGTGTACTAGTCTTCTAATATCCCATCTAAAACAGCAATTTTAAACTCTTTTTTTTTGTAGTAAAACGTCTGTAAATCATTATTTCAATTGGTTGACAAAAAAAATCAGGATGAGATGTTTCTTCTGATTTCCGCTCGCGTACGACGGACGTAATTTAATGACTTCATGAAATACAAATAATACATATTCAGTATTTTAACAATGAAATTAAGATGATAGATTTGGTCTTTATGCCCGATGGGTCGCGTCTGAGTGCTTGACATCTATTTTGGGTTGTGGGCTAAAATGTTTGCAAAACGGTGTATTACATTATTATAAGCCTGCATGTGATACACTTTATGTTGCACACACAGGCTGGTGGTGGCGCCAGTGTATGTCCCTCGGGAGGAGCTGTTGCCTGGCCGTCTCTGAGAGAGCATTACTATTTGTCGGAAAGTACAGATCACTTCTACAAGTATCCGATCCAAGCACAAAATTGAGCACTGTATTCATGTCTAAGTCTTTGCTCCTAGTTACCTTGTGGAAAAAATTTCTAGAGTCCCTGCCCGAGCTATAAGAACGCGAGCTTCAACCAGAGGTGATTTAGCTTGTCCCAAAGTCAATTTGGAATGTTTTAAACGTGCATTTAGTTATCTTTGTCCTAATTTTTATAATAATTTACCAATTGAGCTCCGGGACTGCAAAATAGAAAATACATTTAAACTTAAGTTAAAACGATATATTTTAAACACTTAGCCATTGTTTATTGCTGTTTTATTGAGCTATTCTTATTATTACATTGTTTGATTTTTATTCAATATTACACTATATTATATTACATTATATTATATTAGGCATTATAAATTAAACTTCTGTTTTGAATTTTCTTTATGTAAGTCAATTTAATACTTTTAAGACTTGTTATGAGGATTGTATGGTATTATTATTATTATTATTATTGTTATTATTATTATTATTATTATTATTATTATTATTATTATTATTACTATCACTATCACTATCACTATCACCATCACTATCATTATCATTATAATGATATATCATTATCATTATTATTATTATTATTATTATTATTATTATTATTATTATTATTATTATTATTATTATTATTATTATTATGTTGTAATGATGTTGTTTGTACTGTTCTTTGATTTTATTAAAGAGGGCCCCTGAATATCAGTTAACCTACTGGGATAAACTGGAAGGGTTACCCTCATTAAAGATGGTTGAAATAAAAAATAAAAAATGCTATTTTCCACAAAATTCATTTAAAGGCAATAAGATTAATTAATGATTCCCAACTCGTCTAGTCTCTTCCTCACGCTGTGTGACAGATCTTTCCCTGTATTATCGGTACACGTTTGTTTTGACCAATGTTCAAATGAACTGAATGCCATTCTTCCCCAAAAGCATACTCCTGCCAGGCAGACCAGGTCTACCCTTACCACTCACCGCTTTTCGGTTCAAACTTACTCCTATCATACTGTTTCTCACTCATTCATACCGCGCACCTCCTCGTTATGGAACAAACTACCTATATCTTTTTTCCCTCCCTTCCTTTATGCCTAATTTAACACAACCTCTCTTCAATCTTTCCCTTGCTTGGATTCTTCATTGACTATAAGTTCGTAATGCATGTCGTTACTTATGAACCCTTCAATGCAGCATATCATAAAAAAAAAACAAAGAAAAAAAGATCATTAAAATAGAAGTCATTGACTGAATAATTCTTGAAGCATTCGCAACATTGATCAAGCTTAAAGCCGCATTGTATAAACGTTATAAAGTTTTGTTTTGTAAACCGGATTCACGTTGGAAATAGAGGAAAGAAAACAGGAAATCTCACCATAAGCAAATTTTGCGTATACATATATAATGGACACACCGGCACGTATTCCCCAGTATTTCTATATTGTATGTCAATATTTGGCTTAATCAGCTTATACGTGGGTAATAATTGCCTTTAAGGTGAGGCAATATTATTTCTTGTTAAAAGCGGAGCAGTGATTTTATTATTTTCATTATCACGTTTGCTCTTCTATATCTTTTTGCATTTTCTATATCTTTTTTGCATTCGGTGCCCATCAGTAATTAGTGATTCTCTTCAACATATACTTTAAATTCTCTATTACTGTTGTTTGATAGCATAACAGACATGTCATTAAACATATTTTATTTAATTCACTATTATTTAACATTATGTTAACTTAGTTTATATTATCCGTGCTATAGATTATTATCAATATTTCACCATACAATTATTCAATAAAAATTTTCTCGCTAACAGCAAGAATTGTCAATTTGTTCAATGACCCAATGTTTTTTAGTCACCGTCATACAGATTACCGGGAATACATTGAATTAAATACATAATAAATTACAGTACCACATTAACATAATATACATAAAATAACACGTTAGATCAACAAACAAGGAAACAAAGTTCTTCATAAATACTTCAATTATTATTATTATTATTATTATTATTATTATTAATATTGTTATTATTATTATTATTACTATATTATTATTAGTATTATTTCAGTCAACATAGCATCTTGAAAAATTTCTTGCAGTTATTTAAAGCCATTTCAGATACATAAATACTTCAATTATTATTATTATCATTATTATTTTTATTATTATTATTATTATTATTATTATTAATATTATCTAATCTAATCTAATCTAATCATATATATTTATATATGGGTGTTGTTTTTTCCTTTACAATTTACAATTTTGACTTAAACATGTTATATTTTCATTGCGGATTTTTTGGGCTCAGTACGGACTCTAAACGTATGCATTTTCTTTTAGTTTTAAGGCGTATGCGGATTTTATAAGTCCGCAATGACGATATAACGTGTTCTTATGCAAAAGAAAAAAAAAGAATGAAATTGGTTGAGAGCTGTTTAAACGTTCTGTTAAATGTGTGTAGGTATATGAGTATGTATGTGTATATGTATTTGTGTGGGTGGGCATACATATGTGTGTGTATTTATATGTATGTATGTATATGTATATATTTAACTGTATGTATATGTATATATATATGTGTGTGTGTGTATATGTATATATATGAAATATTATG